>NC_056746.1:1297666946-1297671946 GCF_019279795.1 Protopterus annectens | reverse complement strand
CCTCCCGTCCAAAATAAAATAATGTCATCCAAAAACCTGCGATAGATTATCCAGGAGGACTCGAATTCACTTCCTAACACATTTTTCCTCCCATTTGGATAAAACCAGGTTTGCATATGTGGGGGCACATGCGGCCTCCATAGCTACTCCCTGAACTTGTTTAAAAAATTCACCATTAAAAAACAAAAAATTGTTGTTTAACACTATTTCCATCAACCATCTACAAACCATTTTGTCATCGTTGGACATATTTTTATCTTCAAATAGTATTTCTTCAAACATTTCTAAACCTTCTCCATGAGGAATAGATGGAAATAGGTCTACAACATCTATGGTTACAAAGATAAGACCATCTATTTCTCCTATGTCTGAAATAATTTTTAACAGGTCCCATGAATCTTTCAAAATATGTTCTCTTTGTAACCATAGTTTTTTTGTTTTAATATCTGCAAATTTGGCTAAAGAATGGGTTTTGAACCCATTGGCCGAAACTATTGGCCTTAAAGGGGGATCGGCTTCATTTTTATGTATTTTGGGGATTCCGAATATCGAGGGACCTTTGGGGTTTTCTACTCTTAAAAAATTAAAAGTTTCCAAATCTATTAACCCTTCAACCAACATGTCATTTAAATTCATATCTATCCTATTGTATGCAATATTTATCTCATTTTTTAGACACCGGTTGATATTTATTGTCATCCCACAAAATCCTGTACATTCTACTATCATATACCATATTTTCCATTACAATGCCTCCCCCTTTGTCTGGTTTCATAATCCTTAGATTAATGTCTTTCTTCAAATTGTTTAGAATATTTTTTTCTTGTATGTCCAGATTATTATTATACGTTACGCCAGTTAGTTCAGCTTTCCTAATTTCTTTCTCTACCACTTTTTCGAAATTCCTTAATTGTGGATGTAGGGGTGGGTTGTAGGTAGATCTACGTTTTAATTTTAGGTTGGTATTTTGTATATTACTAGGAAACAAAATTTTAAAATTAATTTTCCTTAAGAATACTTTTATTTCTAACAAGGATTTAACTAAATCCCCTTTAGTGAAAGGAATAAATTTTAGGCCCTTGGAAAACAAGTTAGTGTCCTTTTTCCAGTTTTAATGGGCTAAAATTATATATGTTGAAGTTATTGTAAGTCCATTTATTCCCATTATATGTGATCTCATTGTAAGTGGGGGGGTTGGGGTAACTGTGGTCAAATTGAAATTAATCAATACTTCCCCCTCCCTCCCCTCACCCATAATGCCCTGCTCTCCCTACATGACCTCAGATCGAGTTTGCCCTGTACCAACTACCCTAACCAAAGGGTAACACACCCTATGCAGGAAACTAACAAGGCCAGGGGGATAGGAGGGCGGGATGGTTGCAGGCAAATGAATCCACCTACTCAGATGGAACGTTATGGTAAGTACATAACTTCTAAATCTGAAGTCGGAGAATTCATTTGTCAGCAACCTGTGGGACAGGGTCCCCAGTTACCTGAATCTTGGGTGGCCATCATGGAAGGATATTCTGGAGCACCGCGGAGCCAAAGGATGCTCTATCTCTAGAAGTGACGTCCAGCTTGTAATGAGTAATAAAGGTATGAGATGAAGCCCAAGTGGCTGCTGAACAAATGTCATGCAGAGGAACCCTAGACTTAAAGGCCGCTGAAGTAAAGACAGAGCGGGTCGAATGAGCATGGACTCTCTCCGGTGCGGGCCTCCCAGAGGCTTGGTACGCCAACAGAATACACTGAGAAATCCAGCGTGACAAAGAAACTTTGGAAATTGGTTTATCCAGACTGAATTTGGCAAAAGAAATGAACAACTGGTCTGACTGCCTATGACCAGCTGTCCTATGAAGGTAAAAACAAAGCTGCCTGTGAACATCCAAGGAATGCAGCTTGTATTCGCCTTTGTTTTGATACTTAGGGAAGAAAATAGGGAGGTTGATGGACTGATTAATGTTAGCTTCTGAAGCTACTTTAGGAAGAAAGGAGGGATTGATCCTGAGGTACACCCGTCGGATGAAAAATCAAATAAGGCGGTTTCATGGACAGGGCCTGAAGCTCTGAAACTCTCTTAGCCGAAGTAATGGCTACCAAAAAAGCAGTCTTAAAGGACAAGTATTTAAGATCGACTGTGGCCGCAGGTTCAAAGGGGAGCGGTCAAGGCCTGAAGTACCAAGTAAAGATCCCACGGGGAACCGTTTCTTCGACAGGGGTCTGAGCAAAAGGTGCCTTTAGGAAGGTTTTGCATAACTTAGCCGACATAAGAGACCCTGAATCGTGTCCAACATGGTAATGAGATATGGCGCCAGCTGAACTTTGACCGTGGAACTACTGGTGCCATCATTAGAGAGAGTAGTAAGGAAATCTAGAACCAAAGGAAGGGGAACCGTGAAAGGATCTAGGCCTTGCCGCTCTGCCCAAATGGAGAAACGCTTCCATTTACTGCGGTAAATTTTTCTGGTAGAGGGCTTGTGGGCCGCTACCAGAATGGCCTTAACTGGGGACGAGATACCGGGAGTCCTGATTAGGAGTGGAACTGGAGCAGCCAAGCAGTCAACTTCAGGTTGTCCAGGTTCGGAGTTGGCAGGTTCGACGGGTGTGATATCAGATCCGGAATGGGATCAAGAATCCAAGGTGGATTCACTGAATGAGACCTTGGGTAAGGGAACCAGATCTGTTGAGGCCAGAAAGGGGCAATGAGGATCATTCTGCACCCCAACCGAGAGGCTTTCTGAAGTACTTGTAGCATCAGAGGTAGAAGGGGGTATGCGTAAAGAAGACCGGGAGGCCAAGCATGCACCAGAGCGTCTCTCGGAGAATCCCCTGGAGGGGGGATTAGAGCGAAAAAACTGTTGCACTTGGCGTTCAAAGAAGAAGCAAAGAGATCGCAACAGGGAGTCCCCCACTGTGCCAAGATACGTTTCGCTACTTGAGAATTGAGAGACCACTCGTACGGGGAGAGAATGGTGTGACTGAGCTTGTCCGCTAGGATGTTGGTCCGACCCGGAATATGCGTTGCGATGAGAAAGCGGTTGGTGGAGATCGCCCATTCCCACACTCTCATGGCTTCTCGACATAAAGGGTAAGACCTGGTTCCCCCCTGTTTGTTGATGTACCAGACCACCGACATGTTGTCTGATTGAATCGCAATTGTTCCCAGGGGAAGGAGGGCCTGAAGTGCTTGCAACGCCAAGAGCACCGCCTTCATTTCCAGAACAGTGATATGCAGGGAGGTCTCTGAATCGCTCCACGTGCCTTGGACCATCCGGCCCGCAAAATACCCCCCCACCCGAGGCGGGAAGCGTCCGTGGTCACCGTGGCGAGAGGGGGAGATGCACAAAAGGGGCAGCCCCTGTGGAAGGTCCAGAGAATGGAGCCACCACAAGAGAGACCACTTGTAAGCCTTGCTGATTGCAATGGGATGATACAGGGGGAGGGAGAGAAATGACCATTGCACCTGAAGTGTCCATTGGAGCACCCGCATGTTCAAGTGGGCGTGCGGAAGAGTAATCGCTGCCGCCGTAGACCCTAGTGCCCTCAGGATCAATTCTGCAGGTGTTGAGCTGGAGTGAAGGATGGCCCGCACCTGGAGTCGCAGATTCCGAACCCTGTCAGTTGTGAGAAAGGCTCTTAAACTTCTCGTGTCTAACCTGGCTCCTATAAATTCTATTGTTTGAGTAGGGACCAGGTTGGACTTCTCTATGTTTACCGTGATGCCTAGCTTGGGAGCTAGAAGAAGGAAGGAGTCTCTTGCCAAAGAGAGTAGATGCCTTGTTGGGGCGGTGAGAAGCCAGTCGTCTAGGTACGGAAAGACTTGCACCCCATGAAGCCTCAGGTGGGCCATAACCACTGCTAACACTTTGGTGAACACCCTGGGGGCTGTGGTGAGACCAAAGGGAAGGACCCTGAACTGGTAGTGACTGGCTCCCAGCCGGAAGCGAAGAAGCCTCCTGGATCATCTGTCCATCCGAATGTGGTAGTACGTGTCCTTGAGGTCTACAGAGCACATCCAGTGATTCTCCCCTAGAATGTGGAGGATGGACTGCAAAGTGACCATTCGGAATTTCTCTTTGGGAACTGACAGGTTCAACAGGGACATGTCTAGAATGGGTCTTAGGTCCCCCGTCTTTTTTGGCAGTAAAAAGAACCTGGAGTAGAACCCTGATCTGATCTGGTCTGGTCTGGGGGGACAGGCTAGATGGCTCTTTTTCTCAGCAGATGGCCAATTTCTGCTGAAGCGGCCTCCCTCTGATCGGGTGGAACATCGGGGAGGATTTTTAACTTTGGGTTATGAAGAAAGGGGATCTTGTAACCTCTGGATATAATCCGGAGTACCCAGCGGTCCGATGTAATGGACTCCCATGCCGCTAGGTGCTCCGAGAAATATCCCCCGACTGCCTCCAGAGTGGAGCAGTCGGGAAACCCCTCAGGGTTGCTGCGTGGGTCGTTCAGAGAAAGGTTCCCTGGACCCAAAGTTCCTGGGAGCCCCTCTGCCCCTAAGGCAGCGTCCTCCCTGTCCTTTGCCATGGAAGGACTGGTTGTCTGGAGCAGGATGGGAATGCTGCGACTTCCGGAACCACATCTTCTTCTGGCCCTTTTGGTTCCTAGAGTAGGACCTCTGGGGCACAGAGAAGCGGACTCCGATGGCAGACAGTGTCTTCCCATCCTTCTCGCTCTGAACCAAGGTATCGCGAACAGTCTTGCCAAAAACACTACTCAAGCACGAACACTCTAACCCAAAAATTCCTGGAGTTCATAAACTCAAATGCCATGGAACAACTAGTCACCATCCCCACAAGAGGAGAAAACATACTTGATCTCATCATCACGAACATGGGATCAAAATGTTCAACACCGGAAGTATACCCCTCACTGGTGAGATCAGATCATAAACTAATCTCACTGGAGGTCCTCATCCCGCCCCCACCTGAAACAAAAAAGACCACAGTGAAAAACTTCTCAAAAGCCGATTTCACACTTCTAAAAACTAGTGT
>NC_056746.1:1297456946-1297639446 GCF_019279795.1 Protopterus annectens | reverse complement strand
TAGTACAGTTCAGTGTACCAAAACGAAGGGGTAGAAATGAATTACAGTGTGGTACTAAAAGAAGCTCCGTAACTGCTGTTTACATGTTATGCAATATGCAAATATCCTAACTAATCCAAAGCTCTTGGGTGATTGCTGAATCTAGATAGATAGTTATACACAGTGGGTCTTAACTGGAAGTCTAAACTGAATTAAATACACTTATTCAAACATAACTACAAGTTAACAGAAAAAAGGTAGCTTGCAATTGAGAAACCCACCTGTAGTTGACTTTTTTATGTTCTGCAAGTGCTGTGATGGACTGCTGGCTAGTTCCACTTTTCTCCATAAAGTACTGCCTGATGCGGTTACCGAACAGCTGCTTGAAGTACTGCTTGTTTCCCCATCTGTACTTCTACCCATAAAACCTTAACCAAAAACAAAATTCTCACCATCAGAATGAAGCACCTGAAGCAGAAAAGCACAAATACAACTACACTGTTTAAATGTTTTTGCTCAAGTAGAATAAACTGTGTGCACCTACACATATACACTTCATATGAACTGTAGGCTTAAGAACCTTCATGAAGAGTGGCTAAGGCACAAATCACAATTTCTCAATGTTAATTACAAAATACTTTTTATACTGCATAAACTTTCTCACATTTTCCATTTTAGGTTTTTCTATGGTTGGTACTTCACACCAACTGCAATAGGCTAGGTCAAGTGTTCAAGTTTCTACATAGATTTTTTATGATCTTAGTTCTTGTGAGTGGCTTTATACTATAGTTCTAAGTCGCATTTTAATTTATCCTGTAATGACAGTTCACTTAAGTTGATGTATATTTCAGCAGTTTTGCATTATGTTAGTATGTTCATTTTACAGTTGTGTTTTTCATTTAATTTTTAGTTAGTTACAACCAAGATCACTTTGCTGACAATCCTATTTTTAACTGGTTTAACTCAGTGATATTTTAACAATATTTTAATTTATTTTTCTAGCAAGAGTAAATTTTGTTTCTTGATGGTTGATTTAGTTTGGTGGCAGTTTGATGGGGTGAACTGTGTTTGCAGTGCAATGTGATACTGCAGAGAATGGAAAAACAGTCCTTGTTTTAAGATTTTTTAATTTTACTAAGCTGAGTAAAGCTCAAAGCAGAGTTCAGGAGGCTGTTTTACATGGTGCTCTTTTGGGGAATGTGAATGTCTGTTTTGCAAAGAGTACTTTTGGCAAACTTTCTTTAGTTCTTAGCAAATAAATACAGCAAGTTTAACAGAATCTGTATGATTAATGACTTCACAATGATGTCTTCAACTAGTAGATATTTTAAATATCTACACAGTGAATCAAATATGTTTTTAAACCAAACAGCATGACAGGTCCAAGATTAATATGCCACAAACATGTGCTATACGAACGTGTACACATAGTAACAGAAATACATACCTTGCAAAAAAAACACATGCATCATTTGACCCAAGAGTATAAATCAAAAGGTGTGTGTTTACCATAACAGAACTGGTAGAGCAGGTCCCTTCTCAGTAACAGGACAACACAAAACAAGAGAGGTTAGGATAGCTCAACAGTAAAATCGTTCTTAGGCTGCCATCCCATAATACATCTCAGTGCTTAGGCTCTCCAGAGTTGAGGTGAGCTCTGAATTATTTGCCAAAAGAATAATAAGACAAAAAGTCTTGTCAAAGTTGGTTGTGTGTGTTACAGAGGATGGCTCTACCTCATCAGCTCTACCACAAAAAATGTATAACTTCTGTAGCTGATAAGAAGGTGTCCATCCTTTGCAACAATGAGATAGAACCCTTAGCAAATCCTATTGGGAGGTCTCCCTTTCTACTGTAGTTCTGCATGAAGATCTAGAACCCAGACATCACATGAAGTTCAAGTATCCTCACCATATCATCCTCAAAAGCTGTACTTCGAGTAGCCAGTACTTTAATGGAATGACCAGAAATTCTATCAGAAACATGTTTATTAAAACTCAGTTAAGGGCTTTTGTTCCTTTAACTTTTACTGGAACTTAATCAGAACTGATATAAAAACATAAAAAAGTTTAAATACAATTAAAAGAAAAAAAAAACACATCACCCCCAGCAAATCTCATACCAATTAAGCCAACTTCAACTAAAAAGTAATTGAAATAAAGTTACTCACTACCATTATTTATAAATTAGATGCATGTTTCAACTTCAATACAGAGGAAATAAAGACAGAGTCATTTATAAGTACAGTTGTGTACACTTACCATAAATGTAGATGTTGAAGTGTATTCACTGTTGCAGTCATCACACTTGGGTTATCCTGCCAGGGGTAGCCCTCAGTCGGCCCGAATAGCAAAGGCTTAGTATTACTGCGTCAGTTACTCTCGCTTCAGGTCTGACATCAGGGATATAAAAACAGGCAGCAGACGCCATTACATCAGCTTTTCTTGCCCCAAATGTCAGGAGCCCCCCAAATAGGGAGCCAAGTTATGGTGGAAAAACACCACCAGTAAAAAGTAAATACCAATAGCCCTGTAAGGAGTGAGGAAAAGAGACACAAGGGGGCTGGAGGGTAGGAAACCAGGACTGCAACAGTGAATACACTCAAACATCTACATTTATGTTAAGTGTACACACAACTGTACTATGTTCTTCGTGTTTCACTGTTGTGGTCATCACACATGGGTTGATTCCCAAAGCAGAAGAATGGGTGGAGGCAGTCAAGAAGGGTTGGGGCTGGCTAGTATGCCCTGCAGGACTGCTGTTAAGCCCGCCCTGGATTTGGAAAAGATAGGCAGGTGGTAATGCTTGGTGAAGGTATGCACAGAACTCCAAGTAGCAGCTTCCAAAATGTCCCTGGTAGGGACTCCTCTAAGAAAGGCTGTAGTGGATGAAGTTGCCCAAGTGGAATGCGTTCTGACCCCCTGAGGGGGTGGTTTCCCATGGTGTTTGTAACAGAAATGGATACAGTGTGCTATCCATTTGGAAATTAGTTGTTTAGATATGGCCTTGCCCTCTTCCCCTGGTGCAAATCTGACTAGTAACTGGTCAGATTTCCTGAAGGGCTTAGTCCTATCAAGGTAGAATCTGAGCTGTCTGTGCACATCTAAAGAGTGCAGGATCCTTTCCCCCTTATTTTGAGGATTAGGGAAAAAAGTGGGCAAATGGATAGATTGGTTGAGAGCCACACTGGACACCACTTTAGGCATAAAAGTTGGGTTAGTCTTGAGGGAGACCCTGTCAGCATGAAAAATAAATAGAAGTTATGTACTTATCATAACATTCCATGTGAGTTATCTCGCCTTTATTCTCACTGATGGGTTCGGAGCCGATCGCAAAGCTCAAGGTTTGCCAGTAGCTCGAGACCAAGCCCCTTATCCCACAATGCACTGCTGGAATTACCTCAAATCTTGTTTGCTGCGAGTATATATACCCTTTTATTTATTTCTGCAAGGAAGCACTTCCAGAAGGGGAAGTAGTATTGAATAACCAGAATGGTACTAACCTCTAAGTCAACTGTCAGTCAGGAGGGGGAAAGAGGGAGGGACGTGAGAATAAAGGCGAGATAAACAACTCACATGGAACATTATGGTAAGTATATAACTTCTATCTGTGAAGTTGTTAAATCTCGCCGTTTATTCTCACTGATGGGTGGCGTCCCTAGCACCCTCAATCTTGGGTGGCTCATGGAAGTACGTTTTTCAGTACCGTGGAACCAAAGGAAGACCTGTCCCTGGAAGCCTTATCTACTTTGCAATGTGTGATAAATGTATGAGGCTTAGACCAAGTGGCTGCAGCACAAATATTGTCAAGGGGCAATTTAGATTGAAAAGCAGCAGACGTAGAAACGGCTCTGGTAGAATGAGCCTTAGGTTTGTGTGTCAATGGCATGCTAGCATTTGCATAAACAAGGATATACACAATCTGATAACCATTTACATAGGGCTGTTTTAGCCACTGGATTACCTTTTCTGGCTTCCGAAAAGGATACAAAACGTTGATCTGATTTTCTAATATCCTTGGTTCTGTCAAGATAAAATCTGAGCTGTCTGTGTACATCAAGTATGTGCAGCATGCATTCCAACTTGTTAGAGTGGTTGGGAAAAAAAGACTGCCAGCTCAATAACCTGATTGATATTGGAATCAGAGCAGACTTTAGGCAAAAAGGAGGGGGTTTGTTCTGAGAGATACTCTATCAGTATGGAAAATCATGTAAGGAGGCCTAACAGATCATGCTTGAAGTTCTTACACTCTGCGGGCAGAAGTAATGGCTAGCAGAAATATAGTCTTCCAGGACAAATATTTGAGATCACAAGAAGATGCTGGTTTGAAAGGGGAGAATAATTTGAGACACCATAAAATTCAAATTCCAGGGGGAATAAGGAATTTTGACAGGAGGTCTCATGTGAAAGGCACCTTTAAGAAAAGCCTTGGATAACTTATGGCTCATAACATTCAACCCACTGAATCCAAGGTGGAAATTTGATATGGCGGCTAACTGGACTAACTGTGGCAACTACTGCTCCTTCTTTAAAAATCTGTCTCAAAAATTCTAAAATGGACGATAAAGGAGCTCGGAAAGGGTCTATTTTCTGTATATTGGCCCAAATTGAGAACCTGTTCCATTTACTGCGGTGCAGTTTCCTGGTGGATGGCTTGTGAGAAGACAAAAGGATTTGTCTTGTATCATCTGAGCACGAATGAAGCCTGGCAATTAAGGGAAGTGGATTAGCCAAGCAGTCAGTTTTAGGGACTGCAGTGAAGGATGGAGGTCCCCTGACGGGTGTGTCAGAAGGTCTGGAACTGGGTCCAAGATCCATGGATCCTCCAGTAGATGATGGTGAAGGAAGGGGAAACAAATCTGTCGAGACCAGTAGGGAGCTACGAGGATAACTGTCCTTCCCAGCAACTTTCCTTTCTGTAAAACCTTGGGTATCACTGGAATAGGTGGGAATGCATATAGGAGACCCGGAGGCCTAACGGGTACAAGTGCGTCTTTCGGGGAATGTCCCAGAGGAGGTATTAGGGCAAAGTAGCTTCTGCATTTGGTATTGATGTGACTGGCAAATAGGTCGCAGCAAGGCCGGCCCCATTTGCGGAATATCACATCCACAACTCGTTAGTTGAGACCACTTGTGAGGCAACAGTATTGCCCTGCTTAGCTTGCCCGCTATCACACTGGATTTCCCTGGGATGTGCACTGCTATCAGAAAATGGTGGGACGACACAGCCCATTACCATTCTGAGTGCTTCTCGACAAAGGGGGTAAGACTTGGTTCCGCCTTGTTTGTTCAAGTACCAGACCACTGACATGTTGTCCGTCTGAATTGCAATTGTCCCTAGAGGAAGAGAGTCCTGAAAGTACTGCAACGCCAGAAGTACTGCTCTCAACTCCAGAACACTGATATGCAGATGAGACTCTTGATTCGTCAATGTGCCTTAGGCAGTCTTTCCATGAAAATGCCCCCCCCCCCATCAGGAAAGCGTCCGTGGTCACAGTGGCTACTGGGGGGGGGGGGGCAAAGGGTCTTCCGATTGTAACATGAAGAGACGTCAACCACCACTGAAGGTCTCTCTTGCAAGAATCTGTGATGAGAATCATGTAGTGCATCTGTAGCTTTTGGTAGGACCACTGAGCGAAGAGGAGCCACTGAAGGATTTACATTTGCATCCTTGCGAGTGGTACAGCCAGGATCGCTGCCGCCATCAACCCTAGTACCTTCAAGATCTCTGCTGCTGTAGCTTTGTTCTTTGACACCAGTGAGATGACGTGTTAGCGAAGAAGCGAGACTCTTTCGATTGGAAGACGTAGAGTGGTGGTTGAGGTATCCAACTCTGCTCCTATAAAAACGGTATGCTGCAATGGCAATAAGGCAGACTTTTCGAAGTTGATTGCAATGCCTAATTGATGGCAAAGTGTCAGAGTATATTGTGTTGCCTGAGTCAATTGATGCCTGGTGGTAGCAGTGAGGAGCCAATCGTATAGGTATGGAAACACCTGGAATCCTAGATGCCTCAGGTGAGCCGTGCCCACTGCCATGCATTTGGAGAACACCCTGGGGGCTGTAGTGAGACCAAAGGGCAGGGTTCGAAACTGGTAATGATTGGCTCCCAGCCGGAAACGCAGGTGACCCCCTGGAGCGTCTGTTCATCTTTATGTGATAGTACTCGTCCTTGAGATCTATGGAGCACATCCAATCGCCTTTCCCTAGGAAAGGAAGAATGGACTGAAGCGTGATCATTCGGAACTTCTCTTTCTTTACAAATTGGTTGAGTCTGCTGAGGTCCAAGATAGATCTCCAGTCCCCTGTTTTCTTTGGTACTAAAAAGAATCTTAAGTTCCGAATCCAACTTAGTCTGCTGGTACTGGTTGGATGACTCTCTCTTCTAGCAATTTTTGGACCTCTACGATTGCTTGTTGAGACTGGGTGGAACATCTGGGATTCTGCTTACAAGAGTAGGTGGGGAAGGGAACGGAATGACATATCCTCTGGAAACGATGCTTTGTACCCATGTATCTGATGTTATGTTTAGACAGGCTTCTGGGTACAAAGACAAGCGACCCCCGACTGCCTCCAGAGCCGAACAGCCGGGCCCCCTTTCAGGAGCGCTGGTAGGGCTGACCAGAGAATTGACCTCTGTCACCCTGTTGCTGCAGACCTCCTCTGCCGTGTGGGCGGCGTCTTCAGTTATAAACCCCGTCCTCTGCCTCTAGAGGGGGTTTCTCCACGTGTGCCCTGAAAGGCTCCCTGTGCTTTTCGGAAAGTACAGTTGTGTATACCTACCATAAATGTAGATGTTAGAGTGTCTTCAGTGTTGCAGTCATAACTGTAGGGTACTCCTGCCGGCAGGCAGCCCGAGGTCGGCCAGAATATCAAAGTCTGGGTCCAGCGTCGGCTGTTTCAGCTAGAACCCTGACGTCAGAGCGTATGGGTATAAAGCTGACAGCCGACGCCATCTTCTCCAGCCTTTCTTGCCCCTGATGTCAGAAGCCCCCATAAAACCAAAAGGTGTCCCAAAGGAAACACAAATACACCAGAAAGGTAGTGGAAAGGAAAACACAGTAAGCAAGTAGAAACAAGAGGGGTCTGGAGGGAGGGAAACACTGACTGCAACAGTGAAGACACTAACATCTACATTTATGGTAGGTATACACAACTGTACTATGTTCTTCGTGTTTCACTGTTGCAGTCATAACTGTAGGGTAGAATCCCAAAGCTGAGAATACGGGAAGAGGTTATGAAGAAGAAGGAGCAGCTAGAAGACCCTGCAAAACAGCAGAGGCAAAGCCTGCCCTAGACTTAGAGTACAAAGGGAGGTTATAGTGCTTGGAAAAAGTATGCACAGAGCTCCAAGTGGCAGCCTCCAGAATGTCCTTGGTAGGAACTCCTCTGAGAAAGGCTGCTGAAGTGGCAGCTGCCCTAGTAGAATGAGACCGGACGATACCTGGAATTTGTTTTCCATAAAGAGAGTAACAATATCTTATTCCATGAGTAATCCATTTGGAAATAGTTTGCTTAGAAATGGCATTACCAAGAGAACTGGAAGCAAAAGAAATAAGCAATTGATCTGATTTTCTGAAACTTTTAGTTTTGTCCAGGTAAAAACGTAGCTGCCTGTGTACGTCTAATGAATGCAAAATCCCTTCCCCCCCCTATTTTGGGGTTTTGGAAAAAAGGTAGGAAGGTGAATAGTCTGATTTAGAGCCACTCTAGAAACTACCTTAGGCATAAATGTAGGATTGGTCCTCAAGGAAACTCTGTCCTGATGGAAGATGAGGTATGGTTCCATGGCCATGAGGGCTTGTAGCTCAGACACCCTTCTGGCAGAAGTCAAGGCCAACAAGAAAGCTGTCTTCCAGGATAAGAACTTAATGTCCGCAGAGGCAGCAGGCTCAAAAGGAGGCAAAGTAAGCTTTTCCAAAACATAGTTGAGATCCCAAGGAGGGACAGGAGGAGTTCTAGGTGGTTTTAAATTCTTAGCTCCTCTCAGAAATTGTCTGACCAACTGGTGGGAAAAAATGGGAGGATCACAACTGAAATGTGCCGAAATAGCAGAAGCATGAATTTTAATGGAAGAAAATGAAAGACCTTTAATCAAAAGGTCTGAGAGATAAAGTAAAATAGATGAGATATCTGGTATTAAAGGATCAGAGCCACGATCCTGCATCCAAATACAAAATCTTTTCCATTTAGAAGCATAAGATTTCCTTGTATTAGGACGCCTAGCTTCCAAAAGAACATCCAAAACTTGTTTAGGAAGAGAAGAATGAATCAACTGCCTTTGATGAGCCAAGCTGCCAGACAGAGAGTCTTGATTTGAGAGTGAAATACCTGACCCTGATGCTGGGACAGTACAGAATGGGTCAGAGGAAGACTCCAAGGAGGTACCAAGGAAAGATGCAGTAGAGTAGGGTACCAAAACTGACGAGGCCAATTCGGAGCTATCAAAATGATCAGTCTGGGTTTGTCTAGCTTTATCTTTAGCAATACCAGAGGCAGAAGAGGAAGAGGAGGGAAGGCATATCCCGAAAGATTCCTCCAGCTGAATGACAGGGCGTCCACTTTCCAAGCTGTCTTGTGGAAGGACCTGGTGCAAAAGAGAGGCAACTGATGGTTGAGATGAGATGCAAATAGATCTATCTGAGGACAGCCCCAAACTGCAGTTATCTTGCTAAATAAGTTGGGGTCCAACATCCATTCGTGAGGATCCAAAATGTTTCTGCTTAGGCTGTCTGCTGAGAGATTTTGTTTTCCTGGAATGAACTGTTCCTGAAGATCCAGATTCAACTTTAGGGCTGTATCCCATAAGGCCATGGCAAGTCTGCAAAGGGGGTAAGAGTGAGAGCCCCCTTGCTTGTTTATGTACCACATGACTGTGGTGTTGTCTGTTCGAATTAGCAGAGGTCCTGGCTTCAAAAGGGTCTGGAAGGCTAGAAGAGCATTTTGGACTGCTAACATTTCTTTCAAGTTGATGTGCCATAGAAGGTGTTTGTTTGTCCAAGAACCCTGTTGGCATTTGTCTAGAAAATGAGCTCCCCATGCATAATCCGAGGCGTCCGTGGTTATGGTCTGAGTAGGTTGAGGCAGACGAAAGGGCTTGCCTTCGTTCAAAACACACGCCCTGGACCACCAAAGGAATTCCTTCTGGAGGCAGGGTATCAGTGGAATCATTGTATCCAGACTGTGGCAATGTTGAGACCATACACTCTTTAGGTACCATTGAAGTTTCCTCATGTGAAGCCTCGCATTTGGAATCAACAGGATGCAAGAGGCCATGTAGCCCAGAGCCTGCAGGAATTTCCTTGCAGTGAGCTGAGTTAATGCTGCCAAGGTCTTGAATATTGAAGCCAGCTGTAACTGTTTTTCTGGAGTGAGAAAGGCCTTCTGTAAACTTGTGTCCAAAAGAGCTCCCAAGAAGATCATTCGTTGAGAAGGAATCAAATGTGACTTTTTTATGTTCACTGAGAATCCCAGTAGTAGAAGACGTTGAACAAAATGCAGATGTTGAACTAGAAGGTTTTTGCTGTCTGCCTGAATTAGACAGTCGTCCAAATAGGGGTAAATCTGAATCCCCTGAAGTCTGCAGTAAGCTACTACTGGAGCCAGGCATTTGGTAAAAACTCTGGGCGCAGTAGATAAGCCAAATGGCAGTACAGAGAATTGGAAGTGTCTCGAGCCTGCCTTGAATCTGAGGTACTTTCTGCAATGTTGCCTTATGGGGACGTGTAAGTAAGCCTCTTTTAAGTCCAATGTTACCATCCAAGAATCTTGTGCGAGCATTGGAAGAAGTTGTTGAAGTGTAAGCATCTTGAATTTTGGAATTTCCAAAAAGGTGTTTAATATTGAGAGGTCCAGAATAGGTCTCCAGGAGTTTTGTTTTCTTGGGACCAGAAAAAGTCTTGAATAAAAACCTTTCCCCACCTCTAGAGGTGGAACAGGTTCTATGGCCCTTAAGGCTAAGGCCCACTTGATTTAAGGCCTCTGTCCACTGATGTTTTGGCAGATCTGGCCAGCCTGAAGGCCTTGGCAGAGTGTGAAAGTGGAATCTGTAACCTTTCAAAATCACATCTAACACCCATTTGTCCTGGGTAATGCGAGTCCAATTTTGGTAAAAAAGAGAAAGTTTTCCTCCGAGAGGGGCATCCAGGGAAGGAGGACCTGAAGCCCAACAGAGGGAGTCATTGAATCTGCTTTCTTTGGGTTTGAGATCGGTCTTCTCCCCTTCTAGGTGAAGAAGCAGTCCACTGTCTAGATCTGTAGAAGGCCTGAGCCTGCGCCCTACCTCTGGAGCGTCTATATCTTCCCCTTTGATGCCTGTCAGAGGTGGGAAAAGACCAATTTTTGGAGGGCCAATTTCTAGAAAATCTAGGAGGCTGAACTTGCAGGAAATCTTTTACAGTCTGCATAGACTTGGCTTTTTCTTCCATCTTTTTAATAACCTCCTCAGCCTTAGACCCAAATAAGACATCATGCTGAACAGGGGCATCTAGCAATTTTGCCTTAACTTGTTCAGGTAGATTCTGCTCACGAAGCCAGGCATGTCTCCTGATAACAGTACCAGAGGCAGCCACCCTGCAAGAAGCCTCTAAGGCATCAAAACCACAGTGTAAACTATGTTTGCTGGCAACACATCCTGTAATTCCTTGTCCTCAGCACATGCAGGAAAGGCAGAAATCCTTTGCTTTAAAACAGATAAAAGAAACTGCTGATACTTAAACATGTGAAACTGGCAGTTTAAAGCTCTAATAGAAAGGGTGGCTGAAGTATAAACCTTTTTGCCCCACCTGTCCAAGGCACGAGAATCCTTCTCAGAGGGGATAGGATTCTTAGAGGAGGTGGGCTTAACAGCCTTGGAACCTTGCGAAATAGTTTCAGGATCAGCAGAAGGGTTCTTGAATAAGAATTGATGAGAATCAGGGACCCTGTAAAATCTATCGGGCTTAGAAGGAGCAGGAGGCATGGAATCAGGATTCAAGTTAGCTTCAGAGAAGGCATCATCCACAATGTCAAGTACAGGAGGAATAGCTAAAGGCCTGTGCTGAGGGAGAAGAAGGAATTCCCTGAGTCTCTTTTTGGAAGCAGAATAATCCTGACCTTCCCAATGAAAATGCTCCCTCATCTCATGCAAGGTTTCCCCAAAAGGGAAATCTTCAGGGGGGGAGGCAGAGGGAACAGAATCCTCTGCATCCGAATCCTCATAAGGAGGGAAGGAGTAATCCTGATCAGAGGAAGAAACAGAAGATACAGAAGCCTGATCAGAGGAATCATAAGGGATATCCTTGTCTAGGCCTTTTCTCAGGAGGAGGGTGAGAGCCCCTTATCATAGTTAATAAATCCTCAGCCATCCGAAGCAATTGCTTCTGAGTCTTAGGGGCTGAATCCGAAGAAGCTTGAGCAGAAAGTCTGGGTTTAACAGGAGTCTTTGACTTAGCTTTTGTCTTTGTGGAGATAGTAATGTGTGAAGGCCTGAAGACCCCCTCAGAAGCCGGTGCCTGCACAGTGGTTCCGGACCCATCTGAAGGAGCGACGTCCGAAGGTCCTGCAGCAGACAAATTACTAGGCCTAGTTGGCTCACCATGCGAGTCCGTGTCGGCCATCGGTTCTGAAGTGGCGGACGACAGGGGCTGCGAATGCGCCTCACTGACGACCGCCGAACCCGAAGCTGGCTTCGGCTGCAACGTATCCTGTTTGGACCTCGGAGGCCTGTCCTTGTCTTTGCGCTTCTTCTGTAATCCGGTAGTCTGTTCCGACATTCTATAATTAAATCGTCTACCGAAGTAATTCAAGGCCCATTCGTACCTACGCTTGATAGTGCGAGAATTAAACCTGGCACAGAACCGACAACAAGAAACGTCGTGGTCAGGGCCTAAGCAAGGTAGACAGTAAGAGTGGAAATCTTTATGAGGTATTTGTTTTCCACACGATACACAATTATTAACTTTTTCTGACATCGGAGGAGCAAGAAAAGGTTTCAACGGGTACTTAGCTTTGAGAATAGAAGTAGAAAACTTCGGACCGACGACAATCACACCACGTTGTCTTGAAAACGCCAACCAACAACTAGCGAACTGCTTTGCACCGCACGGCAAGAAAGACTGAAGAAGATGGCGTCGGCTGTCAGCTTTATACCCATACGCTCTGACGTCAGGGTTCTAGCTGAAACAGCTGACGCCGGACCCAGACTTTGATATTCTGGCCGGCAGGAGTACCCTACAGTTATGACTGCAACAGTGAAACACGAAGAACATCCACATTTTCCCTCCCCTAGGGCCCTTGGGGTAGGGCCGAGTAGGGGTAGAAAAATGGACTCCCAACGGCAGATAGGGTCTTGCCTTCCTGCTCACGCCTGGTTAAAGTCTCCTTTACTTTAGGCCCAAACAGTGATGAGCCATCAAATGGGGTGTTGATAAAGGAAGACAAAGGGTTCCGCAAAGGAACAGAGATGCATCCAGGCTCGTCTCCGTATAGCAACGCCTGAACTAGTGGCTCTACTCGAACCATCAGCTGCATAAGATATGAGATGCATGGACGAGTATACAACCGAGTTTAGGGTAGCGAACTGTGTGTTGACATTGTTGGCAACCCCTGCAGCTACCGTACCCTGGAGAGTATCTCCTAGCTCTTTCAGGAGATCTCTTTGCAGTCTCGTAAAATGGGTTAAATAGTTCAGCTATCGCAGAGAAAAAGTCGCTGAACTAAACATGCGTTTCCCATATCTATCCATGATTCTAGAATCTCTGTTAGGAGGATGGATAGATGCGGATGTTTCAGACACTTCCTTTTTGGTGGCTGCAGCTACCACCATGGCATCAACAGGCACTCCTTTGGTTAAAAAGGCTTTGTCCACCAGGGCAGAGATGAACTTATTCGGCTTCCGAGGGACAGGTTCCATGGCCTCCGGTGACTCCCACTCCTTACGAGAGATCAGCTCATCGTAAGGCGGAGACCCCAAAAAAGTGGAAAGTTGAGACCCAAAAGCCTTCAAGAGCACTTACTCGTCCTCAGTAGGAGTAATGGACTGCCAATCGCCCCTCTAAGGATCTCTAATATCTCCACAAAGGAAAAATCCTCAGAGGGGGCATCGAGGGGACCCTTCTGACTCATCCAAGTCCGTGTCGGATGTCAGAGACTCCTGTGGGGAGTCTAAGTGCCTCCTCTTGCACAGTCTTTTCCTGGGTACTTCCTCAGTGGGGAGATCTGAGGAGGTCTCGGAAGAGCAGGGGATGCCCTGTGGGGCCACTTGAGGCTCAGGGGCTCTTCGCTTAGGAGGACTGGTAGATGTAGCAGCACACACAGGAGCTTGAGGGGAGAAGGAAGCCCGAACTGGAGCCGACGATGTCTTAGGAGACAGGACTCTCCCCATGGCGTCGAAAGCACCATGGCTCTGACGAGAAGGGGTAGACGTATCCGGAGGGACTGTCCAATCCTCCCACACCGAAACCATGGGCTCCGAGCCAGAGGTAGGAGCCGAGCTCATCCGAGCTGAAGCCTCGAGAGGAAGAGTCGGCACCAACAAATTGGTCCTACTATCCTCCCCGGACCCGATAGGAGAGTGTCGGTTCCTAGCGTCCTTGGTCGGCAACGAGGAAGTCAGAGTAGATGGAACCGATAACACCAGTGCGGGTCTCGGTTCCATAAGTTCGACAAGCATCGGTTCGGTGTCCTTCGGCTCAGTGTCCAGTATGGCTCGGAGGAGTAGTAGTCAAGTTCGGTTCAATGGTCTTCGGCTCCGAAGTGGTCGGGGCCAACAATTTAGCAAGTCCTGGTGCCTGTAGAACCTTCTGCACTAGCCGATCCATGTCCATATCAGAGAGGCTGACCGAAGACTTCGAGGAATGCACCGAAGGTGCTGACTGGAGCAGAGGAGATGAGGGAACCTCAGAGACCGGCTCCAAGACTGGGAGCTGGCTTCGAACCGATGGGACACTCTGTTCCGAGGACTGTGGAACTGATGACCCTATACCCTCTGATCTCTTTGCCTTCTTGGTTTGTTTAGAATCAGAAGATTTAGAAGTGCTGGCACCTTCCTGGCTACCCAACGCCTCAGAAAAAATATGCTGCAGCAACCCCCTATCTATGAGTTTTCCCCTTCTCTCTAAGAGAACCTTAGATGAAAAAGAGTGGCAAATACTGCAGGAGTCTCTGAGGTGTTTAGCCCCCAGACAGTAAACACACTGGACATGTCTGTCCGTGACGGACATTTTCAGTCCACAATCTGGACATTTGTTAAACCCCAATTTGATGCAAGACTTTTCTCTGTCATCCAACATTTTATAAGAGACGCATCACAAAATTAACCTGTAAAGGTTAAATACAGGGCTAACTAAGCCCACACTAAACAATATAGTAAGAACAGGTAAAAATTGTTAAACTAAACAGGGCTGTGAATAATCTCTCAAAAAGAGAAGAAAAAAGTTTTTTTAAAACTTGCGATTTATCAAAATGATCCGAGCTAACTGGATCAACGAGATCTCTCTTGCCACGGCAAACTAGATCTGAGGTAATTCCAGCAGTGCGTTGTTGGATAAGGGGCTTGGTCTTGAGCTACTGGCAAACCTTGAAATTTGCTATCGGCCGTGTCGGAGCAGAGGATCGGCTCCGAACCCATCAGTGAGAATAAACGGTGAGATTTAACAACTTCACATTGAAGGGGGGTCCACAGCCATAAGTGCTTGTAGCTCAGACACTCTTCTGGTTAAAGTGATGGCCAGAAGCAAGGCTGTTTTCCAAGAGAGGAATTTTAACCCTGCTGACGCTGCAGGCTCAAAGGGGCAGTAGCGTGAGCTTTACCAACACAAAATTAAAGTCACAAGCAGGGGTGGGGGCTCTTCCTGGTGGCCTTAAGTTGTTAGCCCCTCTCAGGAACTGCTTGATGAGAGGTGGGCTCAGTGCTGTAATGAGCAGAGATGGCAGAGGCATGGATCTTAATGGAGGAGAAGGACAGACCTCTGTGGAGTAGGTCTGCTAGGTAATCCAGGATGAGAGGTAAGGAGGGCTGTGCTATATCCGCTCCTTTAGAGTGAATCCAGGAACAATACCTTTTCCACTTACCAGCATAGGAGTTCCTTGTACTGGGTCGTTTGGCTTCACGTATGACATCCAGTACCCGCTTGCTTAGGCTGGCCACTGGAGGAGAATTCAAGGAATAAGTCAGACTGCAAGGTTCAGGGTCTGCAATTGCGGATGCAAGATCTGTCCCTCCTGCTGATTCAGGAGGGTTGGGATCTGGGGTAGGTGTCATGGGGGCACTGGTGACAGATGTGACCAGCTTGGTCTTTCTTGCCTTATCTTGAATACTCTTGTAAGAAGAGGCAGAGGGGGAAATGCATAGATTGAGAGGTTTGCCCACTGGAAGCATAGGGCATCCACTTTCCAGGCCTTGCTGCGAGGTACCCTGGTGCAGATTTTGCTGAGCTGGTGGTTGTAGGGGGAGGTAAATAGGTCCACCTTCGGGGTACCCCATTTCTGGGTCACAAGGCTGAAGGTGTGTTGGTTTAATTGCCACTTGTGTGGGTCTAGGAGATTTCTGCTTAACTTATCTGCCAGAGAGTTTTGGTTGCCTGGCAGGAATTGAGCTTGCAGTTGAATATGCATGGCTGAGGCAGTGTTCCACAGGGTCATGGCTAGCCTGCAGAGTGGGTAAGAGTGGGATCCCCCCTGCTGGTTGATGTACCACATCACTGTGGTGTTGTCGGTTTTGATTAGTAGGGGTCCCGGTGAGAGTAGGGATCTAAAAGCTCTCAGAGCATGCTGAACAGCTAGAATCTTTTTTTGGTTGATGTGCAGATGAATTTGGTTTGGCCATGAATGCACCTGCCATACAGATGTGCACCCCAGGCATAGCCTGATGCGTCTGTGGTTAGGGTTTGGGCGGCATGGGGTTGTGTAAATGGAAGTCCCTTGTTGTGGTTGCATGCTGCTGCCCACCAAAGAAACTCTCGCCTTAGACAAGGTATTATAGGTATGATAATTTTCAGGTCCTGAGAATGTTGGCACCAAAAACTTTTTAAGTACCACTGAAGTTTCCTCATATGCAATCTGGCATATGGAATTAGAAGAATGCAGGGGGCCATTAACCCTACAGCCTGCAGGATTTTCCTTCTGGATAGCTGGGTTCTGGTGGACATTTGAGTGAAGTATCTTGTCAGATAGGCTTGTTTTTCTGGAGTAAGGAATGCCATCTGGGATGCTGTGTCCAAGCTTGCTTTTGACTGGGGACAAGTTTGGATTTCTTTTCATTGATAGTGTACCCCAGGGAGGTTAGAAGGTCCTTTACAAATGTCAGGTGCTGCAACAGCTTTTCCTGACTGTCTGCCTGAATAAGGCAATCGTCCAAGTAAGGGTAAATTTAAATATTTCTCTGCAATAGGCGTTGGCTGGAGCCAGGCATTTTGTGAAAACTCGGGGAGCACTGGATAAGCCAAAGGGAAGTGCAGAGAAAGTACGGTTGTGTACACTTACCACAAATGTAGATGTTCGAGTGTATTCACTGTTGCAGTCATTACATTTGGTAATCTGCTGGCAGGTTGCCCTCAGTCGGCCTGAATAACTAAGTCTTGGGTCCTACGTCGGTTGCTGTCTCCTCTTCCAGGACATCAGGTCGTCGGGGGTATAAAACATGCAGCCAACGCCATTTTATTCAGTTTTTCTTGCCCCAGATGTTAGGTGCCCCCCCCAATGGGGAGCAAATATATATATATATATATATATATATATAAACAGAAATATATATAAATGCACTTTTAGCAACATAAACTTTACCTTCATCTAAAAGCAAATACACCACAAAGGCTTTGGTGTATAATGAAGGAAAGAACAGGTATAGAAAAGTGGGGGGCGGGTGGGTAACCCAGACTGCAACAGTGAATACACTCGAACATATACATTTATGGCAAGTGTACACAACTGTACTATGCTCGTCATGTTTCACTCTTGCAGTCATTACACTTGGGTAGAATCCCAAAGCTATGGATGGGAGGATGGAACTAAACAGCACTAGGAGCGGCTATAAGGCCCTGCAGAACTGCAGTGGCAAAGCCTGCCCTGGATTTGGAGAAGAGAGGTAAATTATAATGATTTGTGAAGGTATGAACAGAGCTCCAAGTAGCAGCCTCTAGAATGTCTTTGGTTGGAACCCCTCCGAGAAAAGCTGCTGAGGTACAGGCAGCCCTGGTGGAATGTGACCTGATCCCCTTGGGCGCAGGTTTACCATGGTGCAAGTAGCAGAAACGAATGCAGTGGCTTATCCACTTACAAATAGTCTGCTTTGATATAGCCTTCCCCTCTGACCCTGCAGCAAATGCTACCAGTAGTTGCTCAGACTTTCTTAGAGATTTGGTCCTATAAGTAGAATCTTAGTTGCCCGTGCACGTCCAATGAATGCAGAATCTGCTCCCCCTTGTTCTGCAGATTTGGGTAAAATGTTGGCAGGTGAATTGTCTGGTTAAGAGCCACACTGGATACCACCTTAGGCATAAAATGAAGGATTGGTCTGAGGGACACCCTGTCCGTGTAAAATGTAATAAAAGGCTCCACAGCCATGAGAGCCTGTAGTTCTGAAACCCTTCTTGCTGAAGTGACTGCCAAGAGAAAAGCTGTGGGCAGGGTGAGATTTTCCAGCACAAAATTGAGGTCGCATGCCGGAGTTGGTGATGATCTGGGAGGCCTTAAATTTGTGGCCCCTCTAAGATACTGTTTAAGCAGAAGATGAGAAAAGAGGGGAGGCTCTGTGTTGTAATGAGCCGAGATGGCAGAGGCATGGATTTTTATTGAAGAAAAAGATAGGTCCTTGTCAAGCATCTCAGTCAAATATTGTAGACTCTGAGGAATATTGGACTATGCTGTGTCTGTTTCCTTGTGTTCCAAGCACAGAATCTCTTTCATTTATCAGCATAAGATTTTCTAGTACTAGGCCTTCTGGCTTCCAAAATGACATCCATCACAGATTTACTGAGAGGTGCTGTTTGAATAATTAAATGATCAGCCATGCTGCAAGATTCAGAGTTTGGAGCGGAGTGTGCAGAATTTGATTGTTCTGCTGAGACAGTAGATGAGGTATTTGAGGCAAGTACCCAGGAGGAAGTTGAGACATATTCCTTAAAAGTGGGTACCAGTGCTGGCGAGGCCAGTCCAGAGCAACTAGGATCATTTTTGTTTTTTCCTGTCTTTTAGTAAGACCTTGGAGAGAAGAGGCAGAGGGGGGAAAGGCATAGACTGATAGGTTTTTCCAACTGAAGGATAGGGCATCCACTTTCCATGCTTTTTTGTGACGAGTTCTTGTACAGAATTTGTCCAACTGATAATTTTGGGGAGAGGCAAACCGAGCTATGTCTGGGCTCCCCCACGTCTGTGTTAACATGCCGAAGGTTTGTGGATGCAGTTTCTATACGTGCGGGTCCATAAGATTTCTGCTTAGGTCTTCTGCCAGAGTATTTTGTTTTCCTGGCAGGAATTGAGCTTGAAGATATATCTGGTAAGTCAAAGCTGTGTTCCACAATGCCATGGCTAGTCTGCAAAGGGGGGTAGGAATGTGTACCCCCCCTGCTTGTTTATGTACCACATAACCGTGGTGTTGTCCGTCTATCAGTAGTTGTCCTAGATGAAATAAGTCCTTGAAGGCTGTCAGAGCATTCTGAACAGCTAGCATCTCTTTCTGGTTGATATGCAGATGCATTTGTTTTGGGCTCCATTTGCCCAGAATGCATCTCCCCGCCAGGTGGCCCCCCCCAAGCACAGTCTGATGCGTCTGTAATTAGGGTTTGGGTGGCAGGGGGTAGAGTGAATGACAGTCCCTTGTTTTGGTGACATGTCTCTGCCCACCAAAGAAACTACTGTTGTAGGCAGGGAATGAGAGGAATCATTGTTTCCAGACTGTGACAATGCTGACACCATAAACTTTTTAGGTACCATTTAAGTTTCCTCATATGCAGTCTCGCATATGGAATTAGTAGAATGCAGGATGCCATGAACCCCAAAGCCTGCAGAATTTGTCTTGCAGATAACTGGGTTTTTGTTGCCATTTGTTTGAAATATGTTGTCAGTTGCCTTTGTCTGGCGTAAGGTAAGCCATCTGGGCAGCTGTATTCAAACTTGCAGCCAGGAATGTAATTATTTGTGAGGGTACCAGTTGGGATTTCTTTTCGTTTATTGTGTACCCTAGGCATGTTAGACGCCTTTTTACAAACGCCAGATGCTGAAGAAGAGTGTCCTTGTCCTCTGCTTGAATGAGACAGTCGTCCAGATAAGGATAAATTTGTATGCTTCTTTGTCTGCAGAATGCAATTACTGGTGCCAGGCACTTTGTAAAGACCCTGGGTGCAGTAGATAAGCCAAAGAGCAGTGCAGAGAATTGGTAATGCAAAAAACCTGCCTTGAAGCGGATGAATCTTCTGCATGATTCCCTTATTGAGATATGCAGGTATGCCTCTTAAATCTAGACTAACCAAGCGTTCCTGCTCAGCACAGGCAGTAGCTGTGGTAAAGTCAGCATTTTGAATTTTGGAATGTCCAGAAACGTGTTCAAAATTGATAAGTCCAGTACTGGATGCCAAAAAATGTCTTTTCTGGGTACCAGGAAAAGTCTTGAATAAAAAACTTGTCCTTTTTCCTTTTCTGGCACTGGTTGAATAGCCCCCATATCCATGAGGGACATAACTTGTTTCTGAGCCTCTGCCCACTGATTTTGTGGCAGATCTGGCCATCTGTTTGGAATTGGCAAAGTATGGAAATGAAATCTATACCCCTGAGATACTATATTTAATACCCACTTGTCCTGGGTAATTAACTGCCAATTTTGAGCATGGAGTGCTAGTTTGCCCCCCAAGGGGGCTGCCAACAGATAAGTGCTTGGTGATGGCAAAGGAAAGTCATTGAGACTGCTTACTGTAGGGTTGTGCTTTGTTTCCTTCAGATTTGGAGGTGGAGGCACACCATCACTTTGACCTGTAAGAACCCTGTGATTGGTACGTGGAGCCTTCTGAGCCGCCTGGATTTGCCATGAGTGGCTCTGTTGGACACAGGAAAGCACCAATTTCAGTAGGGCAGTGCCTACTGAACCTGGGTGGCTGCACTTACAAGAAATCTTTTACAGTTTGCATAGCTTTAGCTTTGTCTTCCATTTTCTTTAAAACCTCTTCTGCCTTATTACCAAACAGAATATCATGCTGCAAGGGGGCATCCAACAATTTAGTTTTAACATGATCAGACAGATTTTGCTCCTTAAGCCAGGCATGCCTTCTAATCACAGATCCAGTAACTGTGGCCCTGCAAGAGGCCTCCAAGGAATCAAAACCACATTGCAAAGTATACTTTCCAACCTGCTCTGCTGAATGCAATAACTCCTGTAACTCTATTTTCCACATAATCAGAAATCAACATAATTTTCTGTTTCAGTAAGCCCATAACATGCTGTTGATATTTAAGCATAGGAAACTGGCAGTTTAAGGCCCTGATTGCCAAGGTAGCTGACGTATAAACCTTCTTTCCCAATCTATCCAGTGCCCTGGAATCTCTATCGGAGGGGGTAGGATTTTTGGCTGTAGAGGCCTTTACACCCTTGGGACCCTGTGAAATAGTCTCAGGATCAGCAGCAGGATTTTTGAATAGAAATTTGTGGGAGTCAGGAACCCTGTAATATCTGTCTGGCTTACTAGGAGCCGGAGGTAGGGAATCAGGAACCATGCTTAATTCTGAAAACACATCATCAACAATGTCTAATACAGGAGGTATTGACAAAAACCTATGCTGAGGAAGGAGGAGATCCCTAAGCCTCTTTTTGATTCAGAGAAGCCCTGACTCTCCCAGTGAAAATGTTCCCTTAAAGTATGCAAAGTCTCTCCAAAAGAGTATCCTCAGGAGGAGATGCAGATGGGATGGATTCTTCTGCATCAGAATCCTCATAGGGTGGAATAGAAAAGTCCTGATCAGAAGAGGAATCAGAAGAAATGGAAACCTGATCTAAGGAATCAGAAGAAATGGAAACCTGATCTGAATATTGATAATCAGTGCCTTGCCTAGGCCTCTTAGCGGGAGCCCCTGATCAAGGTAATTAAGTCCTCAGACATTTTGATCATCTGTTTTTTAGGAATAGGGGCCTGAGCACGTGGCTCATGCATCGGTTTTTTAGACATAGATGTTTTGACCTTGTTTTGAGGCTGGCGTCAGTTTAATATAAAAATGTTGAAGTCTGAAAACATCCTCAGAAGCCGGTGCCTGCTCAGCAGCTCCGGACCTATCCAAGGGAGAGAGATTCACGGGTTCAATACTCTGAGAATCTCGCGGCATACCGGACTCTGAATGGGTCTTGGTAGAGGCTTGCGACTCAAAAGTAGCAGGTATCAGGGACTGCGAAAGTGCCTCACTGAGTACCGGTGAACCGGCAACTGGCTTAGGAGAAGCTTTGTCATCTGTTTTGGACCTCGACGGTCTGTCTCTCTTTTTCTTTGCGTTTTTTGTGAACTCCGGTAGGCGGATTGCTAACGGACAACATTTCAGGATAATTAAATCTTGATCCAAAATATTTAGAAGCAAAAATATACCAACGCTTAATAGTGTGTTGGTTAAATCTAGCACAAAACTGACAGCAAAGCACGTTATGATCTGGGCCTAAGCAAGGAATACAGTACAAATGAAAATCCTTATGAGGTATTTGCTTCCCACAAGTAATGCAATTATTAACTTTTACTAACATCAGTAAGGAGCAAGAAAAAGTTTCCCCAACGGGTACTTAGCTTTAATTTGAAGACTGCGGTTCTGAAACTCGAATGCGAAAATTTCAGGAGTCGGCCAACCGGCACTTGCAAACTGCTTCTGCTTCGGGCATTGCGCGGCAAGAAAGATTGAATAAAATGCCGTTGGCTGCATGTTTTATACCCCTGACGACCTAACGTCATGGAAGAGGAGACGCAGGACCCAAGACTTTGTTATTCAGGCCAACTGAGGGCAACCTGCCAGCAGATTACCCAAATGTAATGACACCAACAATGAAAAATGAAGAACATCTGATAATGCATACATCCTGCCTTGAAATGTAGATATTTCCTGCAGGAGTCCCTGACTGGGACGTGCAGCTAGGTCTCCTTTAGGTCTAGGGTGGCTAACCATGCATCTTTGGACAGCATAGGGAAAAGCTGCTGTAGGGTGAGCATTTTGAATTTTGGTACCACCAGGAAGGTGTTTAGAATAGATAGATCTATGATTGGGCACCAGGTGCCCTCTTTTCTGGGTACCAGGAAAAGGCTGGAATAAAAAACCTTGGCCTATCTGTTCTGCAAGAACAGGCTGGACTGCCCTTATGGAGTGCAGGAATTGAATGTGGTTTTGTGCTTCTGCTCACTGGTTTGGAGGAAGGTCTGGGACCCCGTTTAGGGTTGGCAGTGAGTAGAAGTAAACTTTGTACCCCTGGGATATTATGTTGAGGACCCATCGGTCTTTGGTGATGGAGGTCCAGTTTTTCGCATGATGGGCAAGTTTTCCTTCTAGGGGCACGAGCAACTGGGCAGAAAGGAGGACTGGAGTTGAGAAGTCATTGTGAATTCTCTCCATAAGGGGGTTGCTTAGCACTCGCTGTTTAAGAAGTGGAGGCACTCCATTGCTTAGATCTCTGCATACCCTGAGACTGTAATCTGAGGGGTCTGTTTCCCCTGGGTCTAGTTTGAGATGGCCTTGAGGGGGCTGAAAAGGCCCAAAGTTTCAAGGGGCAATGCCTACTGTATCATGAAGGCTGCACTTGCAAAAATTCTTTGACTGTCTGCGTACACTTCACTTTTTCTTCCATCTTTTTTAGAACCTCTTCTGCTTTGGTGCCAAAAAGATAGTCCTTGTTCAAAGGAGCGTCTAGTAATTTTGATTTGACATGGTCTGGCAAGGTACGTTCTTTAAGCCAAGCATGCTTCTCAGTACAGAACCAGTGACTGCTGCCCTGCAAGAAGTTTCTAGGCCGGCAAAGCCACATTGCAAGGTATGCTTGCTGACTTGGCTTGCAGAATGCATAAGCTCTTGTAATTCTTTACTTTCTGCACAGTCTGTAAAGGTAGAGAAGTCTTGCTTAAGTTCCATAATATGCTGCTGGTATTTCAGCACGTTAAACTGGCAATTCAATACCCTTGTTGCCACCTCACAGTAAGACGTTGTCCTGTTCGATTCTCAGCTAGAGCGTCTTCTGTGTGGAGACATGCATGAATGGGCATCTTCTGAAGGTTGTGCATCAGAGCTGGCAACTCGGCACGTAAAAATCTACTGCCAATCATTAGCGGACCGGAGTTCCGCTGTGGCAACCCCTAACTGGGAAAAAGCCGAAAGACACAACAAATGGCGAGAGTTGCAGAGGTGTATACTTTACCCCAATCTGTCTAAAGCTCGGGAATCTCTGTCCGAAGGGGTGGGATTCTTAGCTGTAGTTGCTTTTATACCTTTAGGCCCCTGGGAAATGACCTCTGGGTCTGCAGTAGAATTTTTGAAAAGAAATTTGTGAGGGTCAGAACCTGTCTGGTTTCCCTGAATCCGGAGGTAGACTATCAGGAGTTAGACTGCATTACATAAAGACATCATCCACAACATCCAGAAAGTACAGTTTTGTACCTACCATATATGTAGATGTTTGAGTGCTAATACAGCTGTAGTAATTACATATGGGTTCTCTGCCGTCAGGCGGGTCCTCAGTTGGCCGAATTCCAAAGTCTTGGTCCAGCGTCGGTTGTTGTCACTTTCTTTCCCGACGTCAGTGCGACAGGGGTATATAAGAGACCGCCGACACCATTTTCTTCAGTCTTTCTTGCCCCAGATGTCAGGTGCCCCCAAAAGGAAGGCAATACATAAATTATAAAGATAATCATGCAATGCAATATAATCAAAAATCAGTAGTTGCAAGCAAATACACCATTGAAGGATAACCCAATCAGGTTGTATGAGGAGGTGTTAGCCACTAGGCCTTTACCAAGAGGGGAAGGAGGGAGGGAAACTTGTACTGCAGCTGTATTAGCACTCGAACATCTACATTTATGGTAGGTACAAAACTGTACTATGTTCATCGTGCATACAGCTGCAGTAATTACATATGGGTAGAATCCCAAAGCTACGCACAGGGTGGTAGGCACTAGGTGGAACTGGGAGGAGCCAGAATGCCCTGCAACACAGCAGTGGCAAAGCCTACTCTAGTTTTGGAGTATAAAGGCAGGTGGTAGTGTTTTGTGAAGGTATGCACAGAACTCCAAGTGGCTGCCTCCAAAATATCTTTGGTAGGGACTCCTCTGAGGAAGGCTGTAGAGGTAGCTGTGGCCCTTGTGGAGTGGGATCTGATGCCTGTAGGAACAGATTTGCCATGAAAGGAGTAACAAAACCGTATGCAGTGGCCTATCCATTTTGAAATTGTCTGTTTGGAAATTGGCTTCCCTTGAGCTCCTAACAGCATAGGACACAGAGTTGTTCTGATTTCCTGAAAGGCTCTGTTCTGTCCAAATAGTAACGTAGCTGTCTATGGATGTCTAAGGAATGTAGCAGCCTTTCCCCTTTGTTTTGAGGATTGGGGTAAAAGGTAGGTAAGTGTATGGCCTGATTTAAAGCTACCCTGGATACTACCTGAGGCATAAATGACGGGTTGGTTCGTAGGGAAACCCTGTCCTGATGGAAGATGAGAAAGGGCTGCACAGCCATGAGGGCTTGTAGTTCCGAAACCCTACGAGCTGAGGTAATGGCCAGAAGGAAAGCTGTTTTCCAGGACAAATATTGCAAATCTGCTGAGGCAGCTGGTTCAAAGGGAGGCAATGTTAATTTTTATAGAATGTAATTAAGATCCCAGGCTGGTATTGGTTGTTTCCTTGGAGGTCTTATATTCTTAGCCCCTCTGAGGAACTGTCTTAAGAGTGGGTGAGAGAATAATGGTGGATCAGTGTTGTATTCTGCAGAAATGGCTGAGGCATGAATTTTGATGGAGGAAAATGAAAGTCCACTGTTCAACAGCTCAGCTAGATACTGTAATATCTGAGGTAAATTCAGTTTTCTAGGATCCTGGCCTTTTTTCTTATTTCAAGCGCAAAACCGTTTCCATTTTGCAGAGTAGGCCTTTCTAGTAGATGGCCTTCTGGCCTCCAAAATGACTTCCTGCACTTCTTTGGAGAGTAGGATCTGTTGTGGTGTTAAGGAATTTTCCATGCAGCCAGATTGAGTGTTTTTAGGTGACAGTGAAGAGTTTTGTAGCTGTGCTGAGTCAATAGAAGAGGCATTAGAGGTAGGATCCAGGGAGGAGTATGCGTTAGGCTCCTCAGGAGTGGGTACCAGTGTTGTCTTGGCCAGTCTGGAGCAATCAGTATCATCTTCGGTCTGTCTGCTCTTGCTTTCAAGAGCACCTTGGGCAGAAGAGGCAAAAGGTGGGAAGGCGTAAACTGTCCGTGCTGCCTAACTGAAAGAAAGGGCGTCCACTCTCCAGGCCTTTGGATGGAAGGTCCTTGAGCAGAACTTTGTCAATTGATGATTCCTGTGGGAGGCAAAGAGATCTATGTCTGGCCTTCCCCACGCTTGGACTATCTTTGTAAACACTTGAGGATGCAACTTCCATTAGTGTGGGTCTGTCATATTTCTGCTTGGATTGTCTGCCAGCGTGTTTTCCAATCCTGGCAGGTACTGTGCTTGAAGTTCGATTTGCCATTCCAGAGCCAAGTTCCAAAGTGACATGGCTAGCCTGCACAGGGGGTATGAATGTGTTCCTCCTTGTTTGTTTATGTACCACATTACTGTGGTGTTGTCTGTTCTTATCAATAATTGCCCTGGATGCAGGAGGTTCTTGAAAACTGTAATTGCATAAACTGTAATTGCATTTATCACTGCTAGCATTTCCTTTTGATTGATGTGAAGGTGCTTTTCCTTTTGGGACCATTTGCCCTGAATGCACCCGTCTGTCATGTGTGCCCCCCAGGCGTAGTCTGAGGCGTCTGTTGTGATGACTTGATTTACTTGAGGCTTGCAGAATGGTAGACCTGTGTTTGTTTGGCAAGCTTGGGCCCACCATAGAAATTCCTTTTGCAAACATGGGATTACTGGTATTATTGTTTCCAAACTGTGGCTGTGTTGAGACCATAGGTTTTTTAGGTACCATTGAAGTTTCCTCATATGCAACTTTGCACATGGGATTAGAAGAATGCAAGATGCCATGAAGCCCAGAGCCTGCAGGATTTTCCCTGCAGTTAGCCTGGTACAATTTGCTAGTATTTTGAAGTACTGAGTTAGTTGCCCTTGTTTTTCTGGCGTAAGATAGGCCATCTGGGTGTTTGTGTCAAGTTGGCACCCAGGAAAGTTATTTTCTGAGATGGTGTTAGCCTGGATTTCTCTTTGTTGACTGTGTATCCCAGAGAATTCAATAACTGTGTTACATAAGCCAGATGTTCCAGAAGTATGTGTTTGCTGTCCGCTTGGATCAGGCAATCGTCCAAATAAGGGTAAATTTGTATCCCTTGAAGTCTGCAGTAGGCAATTACTGATGCCAGGCATTTCGTGAATACTCTGGGCGCAGTAGATAAGCCAAAGGGCAATGCAGAGAATTGATAGTGGATTGAACCTGCAAGAAATCTGAGGTATCTTCTGCAGCTTTGTCTGATTGGGACATGCAGGTATGCCTCCTTGAGGTCCAATGTTACCAGCCAAAACTCCTTGCCCAGCATGGGAAGAAGCTGCTGTAAGGTGAGCATCTTGAATTTTGGTACGAGTAGAAATGTGTTTAGGATGGATAAGTCCAAAATGGGCCTCCAGTCTGTTCCTTTTCTTGGTACCAGGAATAGTCTGGAATAAAAACCTTGACCTTGCTCGTGAGTAGGTACCACTTGAATGGCTTTCATGTCCATGAGCTTTGAAATTTGTATTTGAGCCACTGCCCTTTGATTGTGTGGCAGGTTCGGCATGCCTCTCATTTTTGGAAGAGTGTGAAAATGAAATCTGTAGCCTCTGTTTATAATGTCCAGGATCCATTTGTCTGTTGTGATAATATTCCAATTTCTTGTAAATAATGCCAGCTTTCCTCCCAAGGGTGCTGCCAGCTGAGACTTGCTTGGCATGAAAAAGGGGAAGTCATTGGGTTTGTTTCCTGTATTGTTGTGCACTGTCTTCGTCACCTCTTGGTGGTGGAGTTTGCCATTGTCTGCCTCTATATGATCCTTGAGATTGTCCTCTGCCCCTTGTGCGTCTGTATCTACCTCTTTGGGGCTTGTCCGTGGCTGGAAAGGACCAGTTTTTTGAAAGCCAATTTCTGCTAAAACGTGGTGGTTGAACCTGTAGAAAAGCTTTGACAGTTTGCATAGATTTAGCTTTTTCTTCCATTTTCCGTAGTATCTCCTCAGCATTAGTACCAAATAATACATCCTTTTGTAAAGGAGCATCTAGTAGTTTAGCTTTAACATGATCAGGAGGCAAGGTTTGTTCCCCTAAGCCAGGCATGCCTACGACTGACTGATCCTGTAACAGCAGCTCTACTTGAGGCCTCTAGAGCATCACAGCCACATTGTAAGGTGTGTTTACCCACTTGTTCTGCATTATGCATCATATCCTGCAACTCCCTCAAATCTGGTTGTTCAGGTTGTGACATTTTATTCCTTAATTGTGATAACAGAAACTGCTGATATTTAAGCATATGGAACTGACAATTTAAGGCCCTCATGGCTAGGGTGGCCGAGGTATAAACCTTTTTTCCCCCACCTTTCTAAGGATCTAGACTCTCTTTCGGAAGGTAGTGGATTCTTAGCAGTGGAGGCCTTCATTCCCTTGGGGCCTTGAGAAATGGTTTCAGGGTCAGCATTATGGCTTTTGTAAAGAAATTGGTGAGAGTTAGGAACTCTGTAGTACCTATCAGGCTTGACTGGTGCAGGAGGCAGGGAATCCGGATTAAGGCAAGCCTCCGAATAAACATCATCAAGTATGTCCAAGACAGGAGGTATCGCCAGAGGTCTGTGCTGAAACAAAAGAAATTCCCTAAGTCTTTTCTTGGAATCAGAAAAGTCTTGGCCTTCCCAATGGAAGTGTTCCCTCATGGTGTGCAAGGTTTCCCCAAAGGAAAAATCCTCTGGGGGGAGATGCAGAAGGAATGGACTGCTCTGCATCAGAATCTTCAAAAGGGGAGTACGAGTGTTCCACTTCATCAGAATGTTCTGAAATAATGGAGCCCTGGTCAGAAGAGGGAGAATCTTCCTCCACTCTGGGTCTCTTGTCTGGAGGGGGTTGGGAACCCCTGATAAGAGTAATTAAATCCTCAGCCATTTTTAGCATCTGCTTTTTAGGCATGGGGCCTGGAGGTGGGCCCTGTGCAACAGGCCTCTTGGGATGCATGGCTGATTTGGACTTAGTAAAGGCCTTAATAGAAAAGGAAGATGAGGGTCTAAAGACACCATGGGTGGAAGTGGACCTGTCCACATTAGGAGGCTCAACACTCACAGTGGCTTCGGTGGTTGTAGTCTGGGTATGGGCCGAGGTACCTGCGATCTCGGTTACAGAAGACACCGCCAAAGAAGTGTCATCGGTAGTCTGGGACTGCATAGGTGTCTCGCTGAGAACCGGACCACGTCTAGCCAGTTTTGGCGTGGTGTCGGTGGAGACCGCGGACCTCGCGTGTCGGTCCTTGTCCTTGCGTTTTTTGGACAAAACGGTATTCGGAGTCTCCGACGACATTTTATAATCAAAGGCTCTACCAAAATAGTGTTGGGCGAACTCTGCCCGACGCTTAATAGTGCGTTTATTGAAAGTAGCGCAAAAGCGACAGCCCGAGACGTCGTGGTCTGGGCCTAAACAAGGAATGCAGAGGGAATGGAAATCCTTATGCGGTATTTGCTTCCCACAAGAAATACAATTGCTAACTTTTTCTGACATCGGTCTGAGGCAAGAAAAATTTCCCCAACAGGGTACTTAGCTTTAAAGAAGACTTTGGTTTCCAATTAATCGTAAATTCAGGAGCTGGCCGACCAGCACTTGCGAACTGCTTCTGCTTCGGGCACCGCGCGGCAAAAAAGACTGGAGAAAATGGCGTCGGCTGTGTCTTATATACCCCTGTTGCACTGACGTCAGGAAAGAAAGCAACAACCACCGACGCCGGACCAAGACTTTGGAATTCGGCCGACCGAGGACCCGCCTGACGGCAGAGAACCCATATGTAATTACTGCAGCTGTATGCACGATGAACATCAGGAGGCATTAATAAAGATCTAGGCTGAGGTAAATCTAAAAATTCTCTGAGTCTCTTTTTGGACTGAGGATAATCCTGGCATTCCCAGTGGAAATGCTCTCAAAGTATGAAAGGTTTCACCAAAAGAAAAATCCTCTGGAGGGGAAGCAGAGGGAGTGGATTCCATTGCATCTGAATCTTCATAGGCAGATAAAGACATGTCTTCATAATCAGAAACCTCAAAGTCGTCTAACTCTTGGTCAGTTAAAGCTGCTGGGGGTAGGTCTCTCTCTTAGCAGGGGAAGGCTGGCTTCCCCTAATCAGCATAATCAGGTCTTCTGCCATTTTAAGCATTTGATTTTGGGGCAAGGAAGCAGGTGCTCAAGTTTGGGTTGTCGGTTTTTTAGGCATAGCTCATACTCTTGGTGTTAGAAACTCGGTAGTTTTAGAAAGAACTGAAGATGCGAAAGAAGTTGTCTGTGTCGAATATCGGTAATGCGAAGAAAGTACAGTTGTGTACGCTTACCATAAATGTAGATGTTAGAGTGTATTCACTGTTGCAGTCAACATATTCGGGCTATCTGCTTGCAGTAGCCCTCAGTCAGCTTGATTATCAAAGTCTTGGGTCCTGCGACAATTGCTGTCTCATCTTCCATGATGTCAGGTATTCAGGGGTATAAAGCATGCAGCAGATGCCACTGCATCAGTTTTTCTTGCCCCAGATGTCAGGTGCCCCCATAATGGGAAGCAATTATATACAAGGTTACACCTCCAACAAAAAAGCAAATACACCAAAAAGCTTTAAGCATAGTAAGCAAGAATAGAGATATAAGTCAATAGAAGTCAGGGGGCTGGAGGGAGGGTAACTAGGACTGCAACAGTGAATACACTCGAACATCTACATTTATGGTAAGTGTACAAAACTGTACTATGTTCTTCATGTCATCAGATTTGGGTAGATTACCAAAGCTAAGGATGGGAGGAGGTAATTAGATAGCATCAGACCAGCTAGAAGGCCCTGCAAGACTGCAGTGGCAAATCCATCTCTGGATTTAGAAAAAATTGGCAAGTGGTAATGCTTGGTGAAGGTATGTACAGAACTCCAGATAGCAGCTTCTAGGATGTCCCTGGTAGGGACACCTCTGAGAAAGGCTGTAGAGGTAGATGCAGCCCTGGTTGAATGTGGTCTTATCCCCTGTGGGGTAGGTTTTCCATAATGCTTATAGCAGAAATGAATGCAATGGCCTATCCACTCAGAAATGGTTTGCTTTGAAATGGCCTTCCTCTCTGCCGCTGCAACAAATATAACCCGCAGCTGTTCAGATTTCCTGAGAGGCTTAGTTCTGTCCAAGTAAAATTTATGTTGTCTGTGCACGTCCAAGGAGTGCAGTATTCATTCCCCTTTGTTCTGTGGATTAGAAAAGAAGGCTGGCAAATGCATAGACTGATTAAAGGCCACACTGGATACCACCTTGGGCATGAAGGAGGGATTGGTCCTAAGGGGCACCCTGTCAGCATGAAAAATGATGAAAGGCTCCACTGCTATGAGGGCCTGTAATTCAGACACCCTTCTTGCTGAAGTGATGGCTAGAAGGAAAGCTGTTTTCCAAAAAAGGAATTTCAACTCTGCATTTACAGCTGGCTCAAAGGGAGGTAGAGTGAGTTTTCCAATACAAAGTCAGGGTCCCAGGCTGGAGTAGGGGCTCTCCTGGGTGGTCTTACGTTTTTGGCCCCTCTGAGGAATTGCTTCAGCAGTGGATGAGAGAAAAGGGGTGGTTCTGTGTTGTAATTAGCTTAAAGGGCTGAGGCATGAATTTAGAGGATTTTCTAGTTATAGGCCTCCTTGCCTCCAGGATGACATCCATCACTTACTTACTGAGGGATGGTAACGGAGAGATCAGGTAATTAGCCAGGCTGCCAGGTTCAGGGTTTGAAGTTGTGGGTGCAGAATCTGGCCTGGGTCTAAGGCAGGTGCCATGGTGCCAGCAGTGAGACACTGCGCAAGAGGGGTACCAGTGTTGGCATGGCCATCTGGTACAATCAGTTTTGTCCTTGGTTTGCCCTTTTTATCTTTAGTAGTACCTTGGAGAGGAGATGCAGTGGGGGAAAGGCATAAACTGATAGGATTTACCAGGTGAAGGACAGGTCATCCACTTTCCAAGCTTGTTTTCTAGGGAGTCCTTGTGCAGAATTTGTCCAATTGGTACTTCTGGGGGGAGGCAAACAGGTCTATCTCTGGGCTCCCCCCATTTGTTTCTCAACATGTTGAATATCTTTGGTTCCAGTTTCCACTCGTGTGGGTCCATGAGATTTCTGCTTAGGTCGTCTGCCAGTGTATTTGGCTTTCCTGGCAGGAACTGAGCCTGTAGGTGCACTTGGTAGCTCAAGGCTGTGTTCCACAGATCCATGGCTAGTCTGCAGACAGGGTATGAGTGGGTTCTCCCCTGCTTGTTTATGTACCACATAACAGTGGTGTTTGTCCATCTTTACCAATAACTGTCCTGGAAGAATGTGGTCCTTGAAGGCTGCCAGAGCATTCTGTATAGCTAACATTTCTTTTTGATTGATATGCAAGTGCATTTGATTTGGTTTCCATTTGCCTTGAATGCACTGCCCTGCCAAGTGAGTCCCCCATGCATAGTCTGATGCGTCTGTTAGAGTTTGGGGAGCAGGGGGTAGAGTGAATGGCAGTCCCTTGTTTTGGTGGCAGGCATATGTCCACCAAAGGAACTATCTGTAGATAAGGAATGATAGGAATCATTGATTCTAGATCCTGAGAATGTTGACACCACAGGCTTTTTAGATACCATTGTAGTTTCCTCATATGCAGTCTTGCATATGGAATTAGAAGAATGCAAGAGGCCATGAACCCCAGGGCTTGCAGTATTTTTCTTGCAGATAGCTGGGTCTTGGTGGCCAGTAGTTTGAAGTAGACTGTCAACTGAATTTGCTTCTCTGGCATGAAGTAGGCCATCTGGGAAGTTCTATTCAAGCTTTCTCCCAGGAATACAATTTGTTGGCAGGGTACAAGATGTGATTTCTTTTCGTTTATGGTGTACCCCAGAGACGTTAGCAATTTCTTTACAAATGCCAGATGATTTAACAGTATGTCCTAGTTTTCTGCCCGAATTAAACAATCGTCCAGGTATGGGTATATTTGAATATTCCTTTGCCTGCAAAATGCATTGACTGGGGCTAGGCACTTTGTGAATACCCTGTGTGCAGCAGATAAGCCAAAGGGCAGTGTAGAGAACTGACTGTGCATGTAGCCTGCTTTGAAGCATAGATATCTTCTGCAAGATTCCCTTATTGGGATGTGAAGGTAGGCTTCCTTTAAATCCAGTGTTGCCAACCAAACGTCTAGTAAAGGAAAGTAGAGGTATAACCAAAAGAAGTTAGGGGGCTGGAGGGAGGGTAACCAGGACTGCAACAGTGAATACACTCGAACATATACATTTATGGTAAGTGTACACAACTGTACTATGTTCTTCGTGTTTCACTGTTGCAGTCATTACATTTGGGTAGATTCCCAAAGCTATGGTTGGGAGGAGGAATTTAAATAGCATTAACGACCAGCTATAAGGCCCTGCAAGACAGCAGTGGCAAAGCCAGCTCTGAATTTAGAGAAAATTGGCAAATGATGATGTTTGGTGAAGGTATGTACAGAGCTCCAGGTAGCAGCTTCTAGAATGTCCCTGGTAGGTACACCTCTGAGAAAGGCTGTAGAGGTAGATACAAGCCCTGGTGGAGTGAGGTCCGATCCCCTGGGGGATAGGTTTTCCATAGTGCTTATAACAGAAATGAATACAATGGCCTATCCATTTAGAAATGGTTTGCTTTGAAATAGCCTTCCCCTCTGCCCCTGCAGCAAATGCCACTAGCAGTTGTTCAGATTTCCTTTGAGGTTTAGTCCTGTCCAAGTAGAATCAAAGTTGTCTGTGCACACTTAAGGAATGCAGTATCCATTCCCCTTTGTTCTGTGGATTGGAAAGAAGATTGGCAAATTAATGGACTGATTAAGAGCCACACTGGATACCACCTTCAGCATGAAGGATGGATTGGTTCCAAGGGACACCCTGTCCGCATGAAAGATGATGAAAGGCTCCACTGCCATAAGGGCCTGTAATTCAGATACCCTTCTAGCTAAAGTTATTGCTAAAAGGAAAGCGGTTTTCCAAGAAAGAAATTTTAAGTCAGCAGTAGCAGCTGGCTCGAAAGGAGGTAGAGTGAGTTTCTCCAAAACAAAGTTAAGGTCCCAGGCTGGGGTTGGAGCTCTCCTGGGCGGTCTCAAGCTTCTGGCCCCTCTGAGGAACTGCTTGAGCAGTAGATGAGAAAAGAGGTGAGGTTCTGTGTTATAATGAGCTGAAATGGCTGATACGTGGATTTTAATGGAGGAAAAAGACAGGCCCTTGTGAAGCATCTCAGTTACGTATTGTAAAATCTAAGGTAAATTGGGAGCTACTGTGCTCAACCCTTGAGACTGGTTCCAGGCACAGAATCTTTTCCATTTTTCAGCATAACATTTTCTAGTACTAGGCCCCCTTGCCTCTAAAATGATATCCATCACAAGTTTACTGAGGGATGGTAAAGGAGAGATTAGGTAATTAGCCAGGCTGCAAGGTTCAGTGTTAGAAGTTGAGGGTGCAGATTCTGGTTCTCCTCCTGGAAAAGGGAAGGAAGTCTGAGGCAGGTGCCATGGGGACAGCCGTGACACACAGCACAGGAGGAAGTAACAGTGCTGGTGTGGCCAGTCTGGTGCAATCAAAATCATCCTTGGTTTGTCCTGCTTGATTTTTAGTAGTACTTTGGAGAGCAGAGGCAGTGGGGGGAAGGCATAGACCGATAGGGTTTTCCAGCTGAAGGACAGAGCATCCACTTTCCAGGCTTGTTTGTGGGGAGTCCTTGTGCAAAATGTGTCCAATTGGTAGTTCTGGGGACAGGCAAATACGTCTTTATCTGGGCTCCCCCATTTGCTTGTCAACATGTTGAAAATCCTTGGTTCCAGTTATCACTCGTGTGGGTCCATGAGGTCTCTGCTTAGTCCATCTGCCAGTGTATTTAATTTTCCTGGCAGGAATCGAGCTTGAAGGTGCACTTGGTAGCTCAAGGCTGTGTTCCACAATGCCATGGCTAGTCTGCAGAGGGGGTAAGAATGTGTACCCCCCTGCTTATGTACCACATAACTGTGGTGTTGTCCATCTTTACCATTAGTTGTCCTGGAAGAATGTGGTCACTGAAGGCTGTCAGAGCATTCTGTACAGCTAACATTTCTTTTTAATTGATATGCAGGTGCATTTGACTTGGGTTCCATTTGTCCTGAATGCACTTCCCTGCCAGGTGAGCCCCCAATGCATAGTCTGATGCGTCTGTTAGGGTTTGGGCGGCAGGGAGTGGTGTGAAAGGTAGTCCCTTGTTTTGGTGGCAGGCCACTGCCCACCAAAGGAACTCTAAGCGTAGGCAAGGTATGATAGGAATCATTGCTTCTAGATGCTGAGAATGTTGACACCATAGGCTTTTTAGATACCACTGTAGTCTCCTCATATGCAGCCTTGCATATGGAACTAGAAGAATGCAGGCGGCCATGAACCCCAAGGCTTGCAGTATTTGTCTTGCAAATAGCAAGGTTTTTGTGGCCACTTGTTTGAAGTAGGTTGTCAAATGAATTTGTTTCTCTGGCGTGAGGTAAGCCATCTGGGAAGTTGTATTCAAGCTTGCTCCCAAGAATATTATTTGTTGACAGGGTACTAGGTGAGATTTCTTTTCATTTATGGTGTACCCCAGACAGGTTAGAAACCTTTGTACAAAGGCCAGATGATTCAAAAGTATGTCCTGGCTTTCTGCCTGAATTAGACAATTGTCCATGTATAGGTCTATTTGAATATTTCTTCGCCTGCAAAATGCAACAACTGGAGCTAGACACTTTGTGAATATCCTGGGTGAAGAAGATAAGCCAAAGGGCAGTGCAGAGAACTGACTGTGTGTAGCCTGCTTTGAAGCGAAAGTATCTTCTGCAAGATTCCCTGATTGGGATGTGCAGGTATCCTTCTTTTAAATCTAGTGTTGCCAACCAGGCGTCTTTGCCTAGCATAAGAAGCAACTGGTGAAGAGTCAGCATCTTGAATTTTGGAATCTCCAAAAAGGTGTTTAGAGTAGACACGTCCAGGATAGGACGCCATGAATTGTCTTTTCTGGGTACCAGGAAAAGTCTCGAGTAGAAACCTTGTCCACTTTCCTCTTCTGGTACCAAGTGAATAGACCCCATGCTTAAGAGAGAAAGTACTTGTTTTGGGGCCTCTGCCCACTGATTTGGGGGTAGGTCAGGCCACCCGTTTGGTGTTGGCAACGTGTGGAAGTGAAATCTGTATCCCTGGGACACTAGATTTAAAACCCATTTGTCCTGGGTAATGAGTTCCCAATTCTTTGCACGAAGAGCAATCTTTCCACCCAAAGGGGCAGTCAGTTGGCAAGTGCTTAGAAACCTTAAGAGGAAGTCATAGAGACGGTTTACCATAGGTGGGAGTCTTGTTACTACCAGATTTAACGGTGCTTAGTCCTGTGTCTCCCCCGGACTGAAACTTGGGGTTTCTGCTGTGTCTGGGTTTGGCTTAAGGAGACCTGGAAGGGGCTGGAAGGACCAGTTTTTAGAGGGCCAGTGCCTACTAAATCTAGAAGGCTGAACATTTAAGAAATCTTTAAGAGTTTGCATAGATTTAGCTTTATCTTCCATCTTTTTAAGAACTTCCTCAGCCTTGTTACCAAACAGGTGGTACTGATTTAAGGGAGCATCCAACAATTTAGCTTTAACATGATAAGGTAAAGACTGCTCCTTAAGCTAAGCATGCCTTCTGAGCACAGACCCTGTAACAGCAGCCCTGCAAGAGGCCTCTAATGAATCAAAAAGTACAGTTGTGTACACTTACCATAAATGTAGATGTTTGGGTGCATTTACTGTTGCAGTCATTACATTTGGGTAATCTGCTGGCAGGCTGCCCTCAGTCGGCCTGAATATCAAAGTCTTGGGTCCTGCATCGGTTTGCTGTCTCCTCTTCCATGACGTCAGGTCGTCAGGGGTATAAAACATGCAGCAGACACCATTTTCTTCAGTTTTTCTTGCCCCAGATGTCAGGTGCCCCCCAAATGGGGAGCAAAAAAAAAATTATATATATCTATCTATATATATATAAATATATCTATATATACATATCTATATATATATATATATCTATATATATATATATATATACATATCTATATATATATATATCTATATATATATATATATATCTCTCTCTCTCTCTCTATATATATATATATATATATATATATATATATATATATATATATATATATATATATATGTGTGTGTGTGTATATATATGTATATATATATATATATATATGTATATATATATATATATATATATATATATATATATATATATATATATATACATATATATACACACACACATTATATATATATATATATATATATATATATATACACACACACACACACATGTATATATGTATACAGCAATATATAAATAAATGCACTGTTAGCAACATAAACTTAACCTTCGTCTAAAAGCAAATACACCACAAAGGCTTTAGAATATAGTGAAAGAAAGGGAAGTTCTAGAAATAAGGGGGATGTTGGGTGGGTAACCCGGACTGCAACAGTGAATACACTTGAACACCTAAATTTATGGTAAGTGTACACAACTGTACTACATTCATGTTTCGCTGTTGCAGTCATTACATTTGGGTAGAATCCCAAAGCTATGGATGGGAGGATGGAGCTAAATAGCATTAGGAGTGGCTATAAGGCCCTGCAGAACTTCAGTGGCAAAGCCTGCTCTGGACTTAGAGAAGAGAGGCAAATGATAATGCTTTGTAAAAGTATGCACAGAGCTCCAAGTAGCAGCTTCTAGAATGTCTTTGGTTGGAACTCCTCTGAGAAAAGCTGCTGAGGTAGAGGCAGCCCTGGTGGAATGTGACCAGATTCCCTTGGGCACTGGTTTACCATGATGCAAGCAGCAGAAACGAATGCAGTGGCATCTGGGCAGTTGTATTCAAGCTTGCACCCAGGAATGTAATTTTTTGAGAGGGTACCAGTTGCAATTTCTTTTCATTTATTGTGTACCCTAGGCATGTTAGAAGCCTTTTTACAAAGGCCAGATGTTGAAAAAGAATGTCCTTGTTTTCTGTTTGAATGAGACAGTTGTCCAAGTAAGGATAGATTTGTATGCTTGTCTGCAAAATGCAATTACTGGTGCCAGGCACTTTGTAAAGACCCTGGGCACAGTAGATAAGCCTAAGATCAGTGCAGAGAATTGGTAATGCATAAAACCTGCCTTGAAGCGGAGGTATCTTTTGCACGATTCCCTTATTGGGATATGCAGGTATGCCTCAAGTCTAGAGTCACTAACCAAGCATTTTTGCCCAGCATGAGCAGTAGCTGTTGTAAAGTCAGCATTTTGAATTTTGGGATGTCCAAGAATGTGTTCAAAATCGATAAGTCCAGTATTGGACGCCAGACTGTCTTTTCTGGGTACCAGGAACAGTCTTGAATAAAAACCTTGTCCTTTTTCCTGTTCTGGTACTGGATGAATCGACCCATATCCATGAGGGATGTAACTTGTTTCTGAGCCTCTGCCCATTAATTCTGTGGCAGATCTGGCTAACCATTTGGAATTGGCAAAGTATGGAAATGAAATCTGTACCCCTGGGATACTATGTTGAATACCCACTTGTCCTGGGTAATTAACTGCCAATTTTGAGCATGAAGTGCTAATCCCCCCCCCCCCCAAGGGGACTGCCAAAAGATAAGTGCTTGGTGAAGGTAGGGGGAAGTCACTGAGACTGCTTACTGTAGGGTTGTGCTTTGTTTCCTCCAGATTTGGAGGTAGAAGCACCCCATTGCTTTGACCTGTAAGAACCCTGTGATTGGCATCTAAAGCATTTTGAGTGCCTGGATTTGCCTTGTGAGCCTCTGTTGGACACAGGAAAGGACAAATTTTTAGTAGGCCAGTGTCTACTGAATCTGGGTGGCTGCACTTGTAAGAAATCTTTTACAGTTTGCATATATTTAGCTTTGTCTTCCATTTTCTTTAAAACCTCTTCTGCCTTATTACCAAACAGAGTATCATGCTGTAAAGGTGCATCCAACAATTTAGCTTTAACATGATCAGGCAGATTTTGCTCCTTAAGCCAGGCATGCCTTTTCATCACAGATCCAGTAACTGCGGCCCTGCAAGAGGCCTCCAAGGAATCAAAACCACTTTGCAAAGTATGCTTTCCAACCTGTTCTGCTGCATGCAATAATTCCTGTAATTCTTTATTTTCCACACAATCAGAAATCATCATCATTTTCTGTTTCAATAAGCCCATAACAAGCTGTTGATATTTAAGCATATGAAACTGGCAGTTTAAGGCCCTAATTGCCAAGGATGCAGACGTATAAACATTCTTTCCACATCTATCCAGCTCCCTGGAATCTCTATCTGAGGGGGTAGGAGTCTTGGATGTTGAGGCCTTTTACACCTTTGGGACCCTGTGAGAAAGTTTCAGGATCAGCAGCAGGATTTTTGAATAAAAATTTGTGGGAGTCAGGAACCCTGTAATATCGGTCTGGCTTAGTAGGAGCTGGAGGTAGGGAATCAGGAGAAATGCTTGATTCCGCAAACACATCATCAACAATGTCTAATACAGGAGGTATAGCCAAAGGCCTATGCTGAGGAAGAAGGAGGAAATCCCTAAGCCTCTTTTTTGATTCGGAGAAATCTTGACTCTCCCAATGAAAATGTTCCCTTAAAGTATGCAAGGTTTCTTCAAAAGAATAATCCTCAAGAGGAGATGCAGATGGAATGGATTCTTCAGCATCTGAATCCTCATAGGGTGGTATAGAAAATTCCTGGTCAGAAGAGGAATCAGACGAAACAGAAACCTGATCTTAAGATTCATAATCAGTGTCTTGCCCAGGCCTCTTAGCAGAGGAGGGGGGGGGGGTTGGGAACCCCTGATCAAGGTAATTAAGTCTTCAGCCATTTTGATAATCTGTTTTTTAGGCATAGGGGCCTGAGCACGTGGCTCATGCGTCATTTTTTTAGACTTAGAAGTTGTTTTTGCTTTTGAAGCTGGTGTCGGTTTTATATAGAAATGTTGAGGCCTGAAAACACCCTCAGAAGCAGATGCCTGCTCAGCGGCTCCGGACCCATCCGAGGATGAGACATCCGCGGGTTCAATACTCTGAGAATCTCGAGGCATACCAGACTCCGCATGAATCTCGGCAGAGGCCTGCGACTCAAAAGTAGCGGTTATCAGCGGCTGCGAAAGCCCCTGAGTACAGACAAACCGGCAACTGGCTTAGGAGATGCTTCATCTTCGGCTTTGGACCTAGACGGTCTGTCTCTGCCCTTTTCTTTACGTTTTTTGTGAACTCCGGTAGTTGGATTATCTGACGACATTTCAGGGTAATTAAATCTGGATCCAAAATATTTTGAAGTAAAGATATACCGATGCTTAATAGTGCGTTGGTTAAATCTAGCACAAAACCAACAGCAAGGCACATTATGATCTGGGCCTAGGCAAGGAATACAGTACAAATGAAAATCCTTATGAGATACTTGTTTCCCACAAGTAATGCAATTAACTTTTACTGACTTTGGTAAGGAGCAAGAAAAAGTTTCTCCAACAGGGTACTTAGCTTTAATTGAGGACTTCGGTTCCGAAACTCGAATGCGAAAATTTCAGGAGTCGGCCGACCAGCACTTGCGAACTGCTTCTGCTTCAGGCACCGCGCGGCAAGAAAGACTGAAGAAAATGGCGTTGGCTGCCTGTTTTATACCCCTGATGACCTGGCGTTATGGAAGAGGAGACAGCAACTGACGCAGAACCCAAGACTTTGATATTCAGGCCAACTGAGGGCAACCTGCCAGCAGATTACCCAAATGTAAAGACTGCAACAGTGAAACACAAAGAACATCTGAGTACAGATAAGCAAGTTGTAGTAGATGCATATGAGGAAAATAAGAAGCAGCTGTGAACTGAGACAGACGGGGAAAACAGTACAATAGTTTAACAGCTTCAAGCATCTTGGGAGGGTTGTGAAGGCAAGTCTGAATGACGAGGTCAAAGGTAGAATTAGAGAGGTTTGCAAGCTAAATGGCAGAGAGTATAAGGGGTAGTGCATAACAGAAGATAGCCACAGAAACTGAAAAGTGAAGTATATAAAACAGTGGTGCAACCAATACTACTGTATGGTACAGAAACCTAGGCAGAGCAGCCGAGGAAGCTAGAGGTGATGGAGATGAAGTGCCTGAGACGGGTGACAGTATGCACAATGTGTAACAGACAGAAATGAGCACATAAGAGCAGAAGTTAAAGTAGCTCCAATTGCAGAAAAGGTCAAAGAGAACAGATCACAGTAGTTTGGGGTTTGATGATTAAATGATGAGGAAAGAAAAAGCAGGAGATGCATGAACTTCGTGCTCTAGATGGCCCAGCTTTCTAAATTTCTGGTCTGGAAGCTGGCTTTCAGTACACTGGTCAAAACTTCTGAGGACAACTTGACTATCCATATTTTAGTCAGGCATGCCCTTCAGTTACACAGAAGCAGCCACATCAGGATGCTGTAAGCTGCACTGGCAGTAATCTTGACAATGTCTAACAAAGGAGGGAATACTCACGGCTGCTGGGTAGACTAAAAGGACTTCTCCTTTCTAGGGAGGAAGCTGGATTTTAAGGGTCCACCTTTCACAGTTCCAAGATGTCCACAAATCTGTGGTCTTCAGGGGGTGGGGCACTACAGAATTTAGAGACCAGCTGCTGGTGGACCAACAAGTGAATCACAATGCACCCTCTTGCACAATGTCTTTCTGAAAGGGAGGCGGGTTAAAAGTACAAAAGTGAAGATGTGTGTTTGGCAACTCAATTCACAGTGAGGGTCTACACATAACCTTAGTCCTCTCTACTCAATATAAGAAAGGGGGCAGGGTTGAAGACATTTCTCCATTGGTAAAATGAATGCTATTGGTGAAGTAGGGAAGCCGAAGTAGTAAATGTGTGACCAGGAATTCAAGTTCAACATTAAGGGCTGGCTCAATGTCAGGACAATCAGCATAGAGTACTCTGTGGCCTGGCAAAGAAAGAGAGAGATCAACATCAAAGAACCTGGGACTGACAGGACGACCCAGCATGATCAGCAGCGCTGAAGGTACTGTTGGCAACTGCACTGCCCCAGACACAGATACATGAAAGACACAGCACAGTTTGACTCAAGCATCCTCAGAACTGAGGAAATAGTCTTGGAGATACTGGGTTAGGCAGAAAAAACTTGCAGGGACTCTGTACTGCCCAATGAATTAACAGAGGAAAGGGCAGCAGAGAGAGAGATTCAAATGAGCATTCAAGATAGTTACAGCTGGCCTGTCCCAGTCTATTTGGCAGGGTGAGGGAGGAGGAGCACAGAATTACATTTCCATTTAGACTCAAACATCTGGACAAGTTCAAAATACAGCTTGGATGCTTGTTAAAAAGGTCAAAGACAAGACACAGTGAACACTTTCACAGCAACTTTCCATAATCTTTCCATGCTTTTTTACCGTGAACTCAATAACTGGAAAGCAAGGGAAATTGAAGACTTCCAAGATGGTTGTACACCAAGCATCAGACTGATTGGAGCTCACAAAATGTGAGGGGGGAAAAAACACCTTAGAAAGGCAACAAATATCAATTTGACTAAAAAAGAAGTTAAGTACTTACCATAACGTTCCATGTGGGTCGGATCTGATCCCTCGGATCTGTCTTGGCCTTATGCAGAAGCTCATGGCCTGCAACTAAGCTCTTGGGCATTCTACCCTTCACAGAATGCATCTCCCTATATTACCTCATTTCTTGTTTGCCCAATAAAGTAGCCAGTACTTGTATAGAAGTAGTAATACTATTTAAATAAACATTTCAAACAACAAGGAGGCCTTGAAGATCTCAATTTGTAACACCTGTTCTTCCAGGAGTCTAGGAAGGGAGCTGGTGGCAGTGTTGTGAGAATAAAGGTGGAGATGGACAACACACATGGAACATTACGGTTAAGTACATAACTTCTTTACAAGTTGTTGTCAAGCTAGTCTTTATTCTCACATATGGGGCAGCGTCCCTAGCAACCAGAATCTAGGGTGGCTCAAGGGAGAATATTCCTCAGAACCGCTGATCCAAAAGAAACTCTACCCCTCAAGGCCAAATCCACTTTGTAATGCATAATAATCTGGCTGCTGCACAAATATTGTCTAAAGATGCTCTGGCCAGAAAAGCTGAAGTAGCCGCTACAGCTCTGGTAGAATGTGCTTTGACTGGTTTAAGCAATTGTTTATTTGGGGGTTTATAAATAAGTGATAAGTCATTTTGACAGGATAGCTTTGGACACTGCCAAGCCTTTTCTTGCTTCAGAACAGGAAACTGATCTGTTTTCCTAAAATCCTTTGTTCTGTGTAACTAAAAATGCAGCTGTCTGCGAACATTCAATAAGTGTAACAGATATTCTCCTTTGTTTTGGAAATTGGTTGATATTAGTTTCAGAGACTACTTTGAGCAAAAAAAAGGGTTACTTCATAATGAAACTGTCTTCATGAAATAGCAAATAGAGTGGCTTTATAGACAATGCTTGTAACTCAGATACTCTTCTTGCTGAAGTAATAGCCACCAGAAAAACTGTTTTCCAAGCCAAAAATTTTAACTCTCAATTTGCTGACGGCTCAAACTGAGAATGAATCACATGAGAATACAAAATTCAAATCCCAAGGGGGAGAAAAACTTTTATAAGGTGGTTCATAGGTTGGTACTAGGCTATCGGCCCTAGGGCCTAAACAAGCCTAGACATAACAATTCCCTGGATATTTCTTCCCACAATATTTACTTCTCTGGGCCCCTGTCTACAGGGCGATTGACATGATCCCTGGGGTGAATTTCCTATCTCTCATCCAATCAAGGTTCCTTTTGAAGAAGGCCAAGGAGGCACTTGGCTTGACATGTATGGGCAGTCTATCCCAGAGTATGGGGAGTCTCTAGGTCAGGAACCTATCCCTCCAGCATGTTTTGTTCATTGTGATGATAAGGTTTAGATTCCTGGAGCGTGTGGCTCTGAGGGATTGGGATTTCTTTAAGTGGGGCATGTCCAACAGCTCAGGGCTTGACATGGCTTTGTATGTTAAGCAGAGATCGCCTCTGAGTAGACGATATGCCACAGAGTATAGCTGGAGGTCTTTTAGACTGTCAGCATATGTCATCTGCTTTAGGCCTGTGATTCTTTTAGTGAGGTATTTCTGTGGCCTTTCCAGGTGTTGCAGATGTCTTGTGAGGTACATACCAAATGGGGCATTATACTTTATAATGGGATTAATACAGTGGGACAATGACCTCCTTTTTTCTGGATGAAAAGCCCTTAGTGATGACGTGTGCCACATAGGATTCCCTAACTGTTGTGGCGATGTGGTTATCGAAAGTGAGACCACTGTCCACCTGTGTCCCTAAGTCTCTCATCACACTTTCAATGTTTAGTGTACTGCCTCCTATGTGGTAATTCATGGGTACATGTTTTTTTCCAAAGGAGATAACTATACATTTCTTGGCATTAAGCTTGAGCCCATGGCTCTGGCACCAGGCATCCGTTTCTGTAAGGCCCTTTTGTAGAATATCCACATCATTTGGGCATTCAATAATGGCTCCCAGATTGCAGTCATCTGCGAACTTCATTAGCCAGAGTCCCTTAGTGCTGGCCTGTACTTCAGAGAAGTAGATGCCAAACAAGAGTGGTCCCAGGACTGAACCCTGAGGTACTCCACTTGTCTGTAGCTGGATTTGGAGTCGGCTACATTTACAGTCTGGGTTCTGTCAGTGAGCCAGTTGGCAACCCATCGAGTGATGTAGGGATTTATGCCCAGCTTAGTAAGTTTATCTATGATTCCAGAGTGGGGGATGGTGTTGAAGGTCTTGGCGAGATCCAGATAGGCTGTGTGGACCGCCTTACCCTCGTCCACAGCTCTGGAGACTGATTTGAAGAAGTCAATCAGATTCAGGAGACAAGATCGGCCCTTCACAAACCCAAATTGGGTGGGGTCCAGTGTTTGAAGGTTGCCAATGTATTTGTTTATAAGTTCCATGATAATGCGTTCCATGCCCTTGCAGATCAGGCTTGTCAGACTGATGGGACGGTAGTTCCCGGGATCCAAGGCAGATCCCCCCTTGTGGAGTGGGATAACTGTAGCTGTGCGCCACTCAGTGGGCACGAAGCCTGAGGTGAGGCTATGATTAAACATGACACTTAGGTGAGGTGCCAGTTCATGTAGTACACAGCCTGGGATGTCATCTGGTTCCATGGATGCTGTATTGTTAGCTTTGGAGAGTGCGGTTTCTACCTGTGTGGCCGTGATTACCGGAATATGGCAATCTTTTGGTATTGAGATGGGCCCTTTAGGGGATGAGAGGGGGGTGAAGTTGGCACTAAAGCGATCTGCCAGGATATTGGCAATATCCTTGGGATCAGTATATTTAATGCCATTCTGTTGTAGCTCAGAGCAGATCTGAGCATTGCCATTTAGATTCTTAACATAACTATAGAATGCCTTGCGGTTGCCTATGGAATCTTTGGCAATTTTATTTTCATAACTAGCTTTTGAGGATTTTATGAGGAATCTCAGCTTCTTATGGAGGTTGGTGAGTTTTTTTGCATCCTGGGATTTTCCTCTTTTCTGCAACCGTTTCTTCATTCTGTTGTATAGTTTGTTTATAGCAGGGGCCCACCAGATTGGCTTCCTTTTTTTGGAGAAGAGCATCTTGGTTCTATTTGGGATGGCACGATTCATGCACGAGTGGATGTGCTCGTACAATGCCTTAGTGTAGGATTCTGCAGTCGAACTTTCAGATCCCATCTGCATGGGTGTCATGAAGTTTGTCACTTCTGACTTCAGTAGCATGAAGGTGGCTTTGGAGAAGTCTTTTCAGGAGGTTTCCTTATTGGGGGTGGGGGTGGGATGTGGATGTCAAGGGTGATTTGCTTATGATCAGACCTGACCAATGAGGGGGTGATCACTGGTGTGGAGCATCTATCTCCCATGTTGGTAATGACCAGGTCTAGGATATTGGAGCACCTGGTGGAAAATGGATTAGTTGATCCAGGGCGTTGGAATTTATGAATTCCAAGAACCGTTGGGAAAAGGAGTTGGTACCCGAGTAGTTTTCCCAGTTAATGGCACGGTAGTTGAAATCACCCAGTATTAGGGTGTTTGGTTGTATCTTAATATTTTCCAGTATTTATTTTGCATTTGTTAATCAGGGGCGTCTGAGCCGAAAATGCCCTTTTTCAGCAGAGGCCCAGGGAGAAAAGCTCCACAAAGAAAAATTACAGACACATTTAGTTATTTAGACATGATCAGTATACACACAAATTACAAGAGACATGTTTTTACAGTGGTATGCTGCGCATAAACAGTTATAGTGGAGAGAACAAACAAAAAATATTAATTTTAAAAATAAAGATAATTAATAGATTTGTGGTGCACAGCTGAAATCTGGAACATAGGTAGACTACATACATAGTACACAGGTACAGTACATACACTGTACATACATGAGTATGTTTAGAAAGGTGTAGTGAGAATCTTGGGGCATGGTGAGGAATCTGTAGCAAGCTACAATTTGGATTGCAGTCTTACTTAGTGTTAGTTGCACCTGGATAATTACAGATGCTCTGTGTTGCGCAACTAGCCTGGAGGTGTAAATATCCTTGGTGAATATGGACACTCCACCTTTAGTGTTTCGGTCTTGGTTTTGTGGCCGAAAAGTGAGTTAAGAGTTATAGCTTGGTACTGCAGGGGTGCTCTCTGGAGCCTTGAACCAGGTCTCAGTTACTGCACAGATATCGATGTTCTCAATTTTTAGGAGTGCCTTGAGAGTGCATTTTGAAATTTAGACTTCCAGCATTGAGTAGCATTACCTTCAGATTTTGCATGCTTGTATCTGTTATGGTGGTGGTTTTATCTATTGAACCTTGCCTAAAAAGGCACTTACAGGGGGTGGTAAGAGCTTTAGCCAGTAACCTGAATTCCAGGGGTGACAGGTGCAGACCATCTCTGGCAAAGCATCATGGTTTGTCGATCATGTCTTCCCAGGCAGACAGACACTGGATCCCCTTCGAATGACACCAGAAGCTTAGCCAATTGTTTAAGTAAATTAATTTGTCCTTATACTATGGTATCATTCTGGGCGAAGGCAGGATGCTACTTAGGGCTACGGTCATACCTGCCTGGGCCACATGATCAGAGAGCTCTTCCATGTCTCTTTTCATGTAGTCAGGGGAGGTACATCTCGAGTCATTCACTCCAACGTGGACAATGACAGTTGTATTTGTACTTGTTGTGGAGTGACTTGAGTGCATGCGTTATGTGGCAGATCCTGGCACCCGAAAGGCAGCTGACTGTAATTTTCTCCTTGTTCAGCCTGGTGAGTGGGACATCAGTGTGCCTGACTATAGAGTCACCTATGACTAAAGTGCTGGGTACATTGTCTTTCCTTAGGGGCTGTTGGGTGGCACACTGGTGGTGTGAGCTGTGTGTCACTTTGGTGGTGACTGGTGTTTGCGTTTCAGCTTCGGAGGTCCTTGTTGCTTGGGCAGGTTAATGTTAAGGGCCTCCGCATATGTGGGTTTAGTGTTGCTATGTGTGGGTGTTGATGGTGTGGGTTTTGAAGGGCTATGAGTTGCTTGAGGTGTAGTGAAGGTGTTAACCTTCACCTCTTGACTGCCTAGCAAAATCTTGGCCGGAGAGCGCGTTGTTTCAGGATTGGCTATGTAAGTGCACCTCTCGCAGGTTGTAGTGTTGGGTGGTAGAAGGAGAGGATTGTGTGTACATGAGGCAGTTGCTGCATTGCCCCAGTATGCCCAGATTCACCAGGTGGACAGGAGAAATCACAGGAAGCTGACCCTTGGACATGCCTGTTAAAAAAAAAAAAAAAAAAAAAAAAAAAGGGGGGGGGGGCACCTAAAGTATAACAGCTGTTTTCCCTTACCTTTGCAAGGTACTTTGCAATTATAGGCTTTTAGTGCCTACGATTAATTTCTCCTTATTGACACGGAGAGTTGAGTGCTTGTATCGGATTCAGGCTTGCTAGTGCTTTCCAGCAGGTTCTAGAGCAAGTGCTAGTCACAGGGGTTCAGATTTTAGTGCTACTACTGAGAAACCAGCTAGTTCTAAGGGAAAATTTGAAGAGCACACTTTCTGGCACCTGGAGTAGTTTAACTGCAGCCTCGCAGTGCTGCATGATGCGAAAAATGTGCAAACACACACTTTAAGCCAAAAAGTTGAAAGGGATAGAAATCAGCCCAAAAAGGCTAATAAAATTACAATTTCAGAGCTGGAAACCACTCCTCTAGTGTTAGATAGGCAGTACAATGCTCATCACTCCCACTGGTAAGCAGTAGGACTTCCCTCTACCACAGCAAGGACTGGATAGCTCTGAACACAGAAAATAAAGTCCTGTGACAAGCAAAGCCTGGGATATGGACTGGCTAGGAAAGGTGGGAAACGTGCAAATAAGATAGTATTTTTTTTCAGCAACAAAAACTCCTTTTAAAAATGTCTTAAAAGCTTATGGGACAAGATAGGAGAACCATTCTCTCCTAGATAATTAGAAATCACAGCTAACTATACTCTTACAGTAACTGCAGCAGCATTTTCGTTAAAAAGATTTGCTAGAAATTCCAGAACAAAGTGAAGTGAAGCAGTATAAGGAACAACATTACTGTCCACAGCAAACCTTTTCCAGTTACTTCTGTAAAGTTTCTTTAAGGAAGATTTATGGGAAGAGAGCAAAATGCGTATCACTGGAGAAGATAAAAGAGGATACCTGGCTATCGCTGGAATCGGAGCAGTCATGCTGTCAATTTTAGATTTTTCAAATCCGGAAGAACCATCTCTTGTGGATGTGAAAGTGGGTCTGGAACTGGGTCTAGAATCCATGGATCTTCCTGAAGGTGAGGCCAAACAAAGGGAAACCAAACCTGTCAGGTCCAACAAGGGGCAATGAGGATGATTTGTTCTCTTCAACATACTTGCTTTCTGTAATACTTTGGGAATCAAGGGGGTTGGAGGATAAGCCTACAGGAGTCCTGGGGCCAATCATGTACCAGTGCATCCCTCGGCGACTCCCCATGAGGAAGGATTAGGGCAAACTAGCTGCTGCATTTGTTTTTCATGGGTGATGCAATGAGATAGCAGCAAGGTTGACTTCACTTCTGGAAAATCTCTTCCGCAACTTCTTTTTTGAGGGACCACTCGTGAGGCATCAGAATTACCCTGCTGAGCTTACCCACTACCACGTTGGATTCCCCAGAATGTGTGTTGCTATCAGAAAGCAATTGGAAAATAGCACCCATTTCCAAACTTGGAGGGCTTCTCAAAAAAGGGGATAAGATCTGGTGCCTCCCTGTTTGTTGATGTACCAGACTACTGCCATGTTGTCTGACTGGACTGTTACTGTTCCCAAAGGAAGTGTGTTGAAAGGCTTGCGACACTAGAAGCACTGCTCTCATCTCTAGAGCATTTACATGTAGATGGGCCTTGTGGGGGGACCAGGTGCCTTGGACTGCCCTTCCAGATAATGCCCCCCACACTATCTGGGAGACATCGGTGGTCACCGTGGCCTGAGGCTGACTGGGTACAAATGGGCTACCTTGACTGACTTGATCAGAATGGATCCACCAATGAAGATCCTTTCTGCATACAAACTGGTAATCAAGATCTTGTGAGACATTGGTAGTTCTAGAAAGGATCACTGGGTCAACAACCACTACTGCAGGATTCGCATACGAAGGCGGGGTAAAGGTACAGTAGTATCGAAGCTGCCATAGTTTAAGACTTGTAGTACTAATTTTTTCTTGCGAATAAGAAGCTTTACCTGATTTCTCAATAAAGTAATTCTGTCAGATGGAAGTTTCACTATAATTTTTCTTGTATCCAAGAATGCTCCTACGAAAATCAGATTTTGATGGGGTTCTAGAGCAAATTATGGTGATTCCTAATGAGAGCAAAGATTCACAGCAGTTTCTCTTGCCCTTAAAGATTGATGCCTGGTCATGGCAGTTAGGAGCCAATCATCAAAGTATGGAAAAATATGGAATCTTTAATGTCTCAAGTGAGCCACAACTACTGACATGCATTTGGTGAACACTTTGGGGGCTGTAATTAGACTAAAGGGCAGAGCTCTAAACTGGTAATGACTGGCTCCCAGCTGGAAGCGCAGATGCCTTCTGGAACATCTGTCCATTTTTATATGGCAGTATGAATCTTGAAAAAGTCTATTGAGCATAATCGTCTTTTCCTAAAAAAGGAAGAACAGACTAAAGTGACCATTCAAAACGGTCTTTTTGATTGACTTGTTTAGATTGCTGAGATCCAGAATCAGTCTCCAGTCCCCTGTTTTCATTGGCACCAAAAGGAATCTTAAGTTCCAAATCCTTGTTGGTCTAAGGGGACTTCTTGGATGACTCTTCTTTAGCAACTTTTGTACTTCTTTGCTTGCTTGATCTCACTGACCAGGTGGCACGCCTGGGATTCTTTTGTTCTGAAGAAGGGATGGACGAAGCGGATAAAGTAACCTCTTGATATTATTTAATGCACCCATTTATCATTTGTAATGTGCAGCATCAGCCGAGCCCCGAATGCCTCCAGAAGTGAGCAATCTGGCCTCCTTTCAAGAGCGCTGAAAGGGATTGCCAAAGAAGAAATCTACAGAGTCTGGATTCTGCGGGCCTCCCCTGCCGCAAGGGTGGCATTTTCCATTACTGTTCCCTCCTCTGCCTCTGGGGGAACTTCCTCCCTGTGTGTCCTGGAAAGACCATTGAGATTCTTGGACCCACATTTTTCCACTACCTTTTTGGCCTTTGGGATAAGGTCTGGTCGGAGTGGAAAAACATACTCCAAAGGCAGACAAGGTCTTGCCTTCCTGTTCACACCTGGTGAAAGTTTCTTTTACTTTGGGCCCATAAAAGATATCAGCCATCGAAAGGGGCATTCACAAAGGAAGACATGAAAGGCTCTGCAAAATCACAAAGTCGCTTCCAGACCTGCCTCCTAAGAGAGAAACCTGAACCTGCAGCTTTACTTGCTCCATCCGCTGCATATCAAATCAGTCTCATGGAGAAGTTAACAAGTGAATTTAGGGCAGCAAGCTAACAGGATACTTCATTGTAACCTCATCAGCCACAACTCCTTGTAGGGTATCTGATAGTTCCTTCAGGCGATCCCTTTGCAGCCTAGTAAAATGTGTCAAATAACTCGGCAAGTGCAAAGTAATGCCCAACGAAGAAAAGACGTGCTTCCCACATCTATCATTCTAGAATCTTTTCTAGGAGGATGAATAGTGGAACTGATTTCAGAAAGTTCATTTTTAGTTGCTGCCGCCATGACCATGGTATCTACCGTAACTCCTTTAGTACGAAACTTTGTTAGGGGGAGTGGTGACATACATACTTCCGGGAGATTAACTCAATAAGCTCATCGGAAGGCGGGGTCACCCAACAGGTGGAAGGGCAAAACCCGAAAGCCTTCAGGTATATGTACTCCTCCACTGAAGCGGTGTTGGACTCCAAGCCACCTCTCTGTTTTAACATTTCTAGGATGTGTCCAAATGAGACATCCTCAAGAGGAGACCGGGGGACCCTTCAGCCTAAGGTCAATATCTTATGGTGGCAGACTCCTCCTGGAAGTCTAAATGCTTCCGACTGCAGGTTGTCCTCCTAGTGATTTCTTCAGTGGGATAATCTGGAGAAGTTTCAGAAGAGATGGGGGTCTCCCTAGGAACATCTTGAGGCTTGGGATCCCGCTGTCCCTGTAGAAGGGGTGGGTGACAGGCAGAAGGCACTGATAGGGGATGGGAACAGAGATCCTGGGAAGACTGCACTCTTGACTGAAGCAGTCAAAGCTCTCCTCATGGACTCAAATGCTCCCTGCCCCTGATAAGAACAACTCCCAGGAGAAGACAAAAAAGCCATTGGAGCCAAGGGTCTTCTGCGATCCGAAGAAGGAAGATAAGAGACCGAAGTAGGAGCAGAGCTCAACTGTGCTGAAGCTCCGAGAGGCAAGGTCCAATCTTAAGAAAGAGAGCTCAGATCCCTGACCCCAATGCTGAAGTCACAGCAGAAGGAAGAGTGGGTCTCTGATCTGACAAGGCCACAATCTGGACTTCAGGATCTCCCTGCTTTGAACTTGAGAGTCGGGTTGGAGGAGGGACAGAAGGAGCAGTAAAAGGGAGTGACTTTGCTGGCTCCGAAGCTCCTGGGGTCTGGACCCAGTAATACCTTAGCTAAAAGCCAGTGTCTTCAACAGACTGTTACCACCCTAACCACGTCATCAGAAAGACTCCTGGTTGAACTACTGGAAAGTGTTGGTGACTTCTGAAAGATTGGAGATGGGAGCCAAGAGGGCAAAAGAAGTTGAGTGGCTCCGTTGGGTTCCAAATATCGGAGCTGAGGGAATCAGGGCCGATAACTTAGAATGCTCCAAAGTTCCCTCAGATTCTTGAGCCAACTGCTCCAAAAGGACCACTGGATCAGACAACTTAGCCATTGCTTCTGCTGGCACCGGAGATCTTTTCTTTGGTCTATCCGACTTTTGAATAGAAGATGAAGTAAAACCAGATTTGGAGGACTCAAGGGCATTTTCTGACCACACAGTGCAATTTTTAAACCTTAACGGTTTGTCTGCCTTGTCCTTTTGAGACATACTGAAATAAACAGTACCCAATTCCAACAATAACATTCATGACAACAAACTATCACAAAATACTTTTACTATGAAGAGTTTTACATTTTATATATATATATATATATATATATATATATATATATATATATATATATATATATATATATATATATATATATATATATATACACACACACACACACACACACACACACATATATACACACACACACACAGACATTATACAACACGATAGATAAATATATGTATTTGGGTCTACTTCATTAGACTGAAACAGCACTTACCCCAAACCCACAGAACCGAGATGAAAAGCCAACAGCATGAGAACACAGACATCCCGTAACACTGACTTAACACTCCAGGTAAGTAAACGCTTGGCCATCCTTAAAAACAAATGAAACTGAACGAAAACAAACCCACCAATGGACTGCACCCCCCACACCCTAACTAAATATACAAACTCTGAGATCGCACTACCACATGGTAAGGGGCAAAGTTAGACAGGATGACCAAGCATTTACTTACCTGGAGTGCTGAGTAAGTGTTCCGGGATGTCTGTGTTCTCATGCTGTCGGCCTTTTCGTCCCTGTTATCTGAATTTTGGGCAAGTGGCATTTTGGTCTACTGATGTAGACCCATATACATATATACGTATACATCTGTATGGGTTCACTACTAAATATCAAAATACCACAATCCCAACACTCTGAATACAGACACCACAGAACCTTGAGATTGTGGATTCTTGAAAACTGTGAATGGAGACTGCTGTACAATGCGGAACAGGAACTTTGCCATTCTCTCTACTGTAGTGTGATCTCAGAGTTGGTCTATTTAAGTTGCAAGGGGTGTGGGGGGTGCATGGGGGGGCTTGCCCCCCTGCAAAAATGTTATTACTGATGGTTTTGCATTTTAGTTTTTTTCTTTACTTCGAGATTCCGTAATCTCGAGATTCTGGGTGTCTGTATTCAGAGTGTCGGGATTGTGGTATTTTGATATTTAGTAGTGAACCCATACACACCCACATTTTATATATATATATATATATATATATATATATATATATATATATATATATCTTCTTCTTTCGGCTTTTCCCGGTTAGGGGTCGCCACAGTGGACCACCTGTCCATTCATGATTGGCAGTGGAGTTTTACGGTGTCGAGTTGCCAGCCCGGCGCCCAACCTTCCACAGAAGGCACGCACAAACACGCACTCACACCTAGGGCCAATTTAGTGTGTCCAATCCACCTACAGCATGTCTTTGGGATGTGGAAGGAAACCGGAGCGCCCGGAGTAAACCCACGCAACCACAGGGAGGACAAGCAGACTCCGCACAAAAGGCACCCCAGCTGAGGATCGAATCGGAGAACCTCTTGCTGTGAGGGGGCAACGCTAACCACTGCACCGCCGTGGCCGCCAGATATATATATGTGTGTGTAAGGAAAGGAAGGATGGAGAAGTCCTAATAAAAACAGGGGACTCTCTAAACTGAAAGAAATGCTAAACAAGCAAACAATTTTTTTAAGCTAAAGATTAGAAAGGGGAAATGGCGTACATAAAAAACGGACAATAGGAGGGTAGGAAGGGTATAGTCTTAAACTCTCTTACAGGAATTAAGCTAAATAGGGTTTTAAAACTTCTAGGCAATCTAAATTATGAAGAAATATGAAGAAAAAATGTAAAAAGGCATTTCACTTAGCCCAGAGCTTGCAAAGGACCACGTCTCCAGCAAAAGCAGCAAACGTGATCTGAGGTAATGGGGAGGTGGATTCTGGGAAGGGTAGAATGTCCAAGAGCTTAGCTGGAGGCCACAAGCTTCTGCAGAAGGCGGAGACAGATCCAAGGGATCAGATCCGATGCATATGTGAAAAGGCAAGACAGACAACACATTTTCAGTTACTGCCTGTACGCTAGTAAAGAAGAAACTTAAAGTATGATAATCTACCAGAAAATAAAAAAAAACTAGCTAAGAAACTTGCAGCTGTTCAATAAACAAGAGCTCAAGTATCACATTTAGTACAAAGGATGGCTCCCACTAACTTACAGGAAAAATAAATCAAATGCACAATCTAAATTAAGTGCGACACTGACAAGCCACGTGACAAAAAGCAGGAAAGACATAGAAGCTTTAAGCATTTTTTCAAATGAGCTGATAAAACTGTAGAAAATCAAGAGATGAAATAAAAAAAAAAGACTGGATGAACAGGAGTCGTCCAAAAAAAGAGCAGTTTCAAACAGTAGAGTTACAAGACAGTACATGTACAAAAAATGATATTTTTGCTACATCAGAACGATTGACAGAGTGCGTATGCTCCAAAAAAATAAGTCGAGACCTAATAATAATAAAGATGCAAACATACCAGAAGAAAGCACTGCTCTTAACAAAACATGGCAGAAGGGGAAAATATTAAACTGGGGACTGCACAGTGTTTGTGGAACATGGCTACTCACAGTACAGCATGCTGAAAAGAAGCGAGTTTAACCTGGCAATCAAGGGATACCAAGAATCAGGTGTGAGATTTAAGCTGCTACATCTAGCTGGCTTCAAATGTTTTTCTCCTTGGAAGATCAGGGATATTTTTGGATGCAAAACTGGTTAAACAGGAAATAAAATTTAATTAACAGTGAGCTAGCAAGCTGAATGGGACCCTGCTTCTTACTTTTCTGGCAACACAGGTAATAGACTTTGCTAGTGAAACCTCTTCCATTGCTCCAAAGGTAAATGCTTGAGTGACACTGAAAACCCAGCAGCCAACTAGAAGAATCAAGAATAACTTCAACCTCAACCAGAATAAAGTACTGGAAGATAGAGATGAGGGATACCAGCAATAATGTGAAACTGGTGAATACATGGAGAATATTAAATCATCAATCCCCTTAAATAAAGACTTTAGATAAGTGGAATGTGGCTCTTCTAAAAGTGGCAAAAAGACTGGAAGATTTTTGACTATGATGAACTGGCAGGTGAACTGTAAAGCACAAGTTCCACTGTGTCAATATTTTGAAGGGACACCAAAGACAAAGTAAACATTTTTTTGTTCTCATTACTTGCATAAAATGTTCATGATATAAACTGAATGTTATATTACAAAGCAGTTGTACAGAGTACTGTGATCAGAGGTATTTTAAATGTGAGGTGGGGGAATTTTATCAGTGGCTGATGTACATGCTAATGATTTTAAAATAAGAAAACACTTTCTTAGTTATAACTTATCCACTTGGTAAGCGAGTAATTGACAATCAGGGCACACACTAACAAGACTGGAAAGAAATATGCTAAAGTTAATATAATTGTGTATCCTAGGGTATGTAAAAACATATTACATGTAGAACTAAAATATTTTTTTTTATCAAGGTGGATGTATATACTAATGCATTTAGGTTAAGCTATAGCCATTTTTTCAAATAAGCATAAAGAAAATTATGAAAAGCAAGAAAAACAGCAGTTCTTTGTTGCATCTGCAAAGTTAGCAGTTTTTCTTATCCTTATTACCACATGCTTCTAGTTGGAAACAAGCAGCCTACATGTGCAAGTAACAGGGGAGGTCTGAACAGTGTGCTCAGTGAAATCTACAAGTGTAATTAACTTTTAAAGGTACATTTTCAAGACTTTCAGTGAAAAATAAAGTCTGAAACTGTGGATGTAAATTAGTTACACAAGTAGTTGCTCAGTTTTAAAATCAGTTTATGAGATGAATAAATGCCAATTTGTAGACCTTAGATGTCTAACAGAGTTATATCAGATTAGGGAGTTGGCAAAGTCTGGAAAATTACTTCTAAATTTGTTTGAGTGAAACACACACAACCACTATGACTATATATTCAGACTAACTCTCATAGCAGTAAGATGAAGGGAGATGAAAAGAACACATTTTGCAGCTCTGTTATATCAACATGCCAATTTACTGTTTTGTGCGACTGCTCAGGGTGCACAAAACAAGACATCCATCCATACAGCAGCTTTCTTAACATGCAGACCATTAATGTCTGTCTTGGTAATGACAATGTAAGCCTTCACTCAGAGTACTTTTTTTTTAACCTAGCTGACTGCCAAATCAATACAGTTTCTGAAAGTTATGAAAGACTTTAGTACCAAGTAACCTCCAAGACTGTAGATTTTTAAACAGATACCAAAATTGTGCTGGTTATATTCAGGTGTTCTCTAACAGACTGTCAAACAAAGACCATTACCCTTGATCATCATCTCAGTAAGCAGTAATGCTGTAACCACTTGCTCAGGGCAATAAATTAGTCCTGCAATTTCTCCAAGGTTCTAATGTTGCATGGACTGATCTACTGCAACTATATGCATACATAGCAACAGGCATATCCAGTTTATGATGCACATTACTATTAAAAGCTGAGAAGATGCTCAAGACAGACCCCCTCAAGGTACTCCTACACTAGTCTGCAATATGCTGTGAGTGAATTTTTGTCAGGCTGCATCCCAAGTCTGGGCCATAAGGGAACTCGTGAACAAGTAAATAAAAGCCTGAGTGCAGCACAATTCCTTTAGTATGGTAATAAGCAAGGAATGGTCCACTAAACCAAAAGCAAACTGCACGCCCTCCATCATTGCTAGCATCTACTCAGCATCACTCAGTTACCAGCTCCACGACTGTATTGGCTATCAGATGTTTTATTAGACAGTAAATTGGTTTGGTATAATGGTTAAAGTGTCTACCTCAGACACGGTAAATGGTTTGATTCTCATCTTGAAAGGAAAACTGGCTAAGCTTAAAAAGGCCCACAAGGCTAGCTAGCCAAGGACTTGCCTATGAACCCATGGAAAACTCATATGGACTCGATTTCAACAAATTCTACACCTCTGAAACGTTCACTGAAATCACATTAAGCTAACCTAAAACAAAACTACTTTTGCAGGACATAATGCCCTTTTTTTTTTTTTTACTTCCAATACTCCACCTACCTTCAAGTCAACAGCTGCACAAAAGTGGAGAACATCAAATTATGGTTTCACCAAAAACAGGTTTACAGCAAAACCATTATTGAGGTTTGGGACTCTCAGAAATTTTCCTTGTCATGGTCTCAGAAAGAAAAGTTTTTATAGCCCATTTAACAGTGGGCTCAGGATGCCTAACAGCCTGTAGTCATCAGCATCAAGACGCTCCTCCCTTGAACAGTAGAAGTACTCTTGGGCATACAGCCTTCATGCAGACTTCTTCTGAGGTGTAAAAACCATTGGCTTGGCAAAAGAGTGCCAGCCTCCTTAACTAAGCTGGGGGCGAGTCATCCAGTGATGAACAGCAATGACCTTTGGTAATTATTTTTCATAAGGTTGACTAACGTAAGAAAATGAATCTGTGTGTGTGTGTGTGTGTGTGTGTGTGTGTGTGTGTGTGTGTGTGTGTGTGTGTGTGTGTATGTATATATATATATATATATATATATATATATATATATACACACACATATACACACACACATAGAGATCCATGTTGATAGATCGAAAGTACATTTCAGCGAAACGTACATGAGCTAACTCACTTTCAGGAAAGTGCACTTTATCGAAAATGCACTTTCGCAAAAAAAAAAATCCTACACAAATAAAACACTACTCACGTTTATATAGGAGGGGCAAGCCCCGCTGCACCCCCCTACTTTAATATTCTCACCTCAAAATTGCACTACAGTGCGGAAAAGGGAATTTTCCCTTATCCCTGCAGTACCGTTAGCGTTGTTAGCAATGGGTGGCTGTAACCTACTTAGATGGGTTCTGTGCTGTAAAATAAAAGGCAAAAAACAGTCCAAAAATCTGTCAGCCATCAAAGAGTCTACAATCACAGAGCTGGGAGGGGACATGACTACTTAAAATTTTAGACACACCAGTGCCCACAAACTATGATCCTCCTGACAAGAAAACTGGGATGGGGGATTTTTCTTGAACCTAAATATTCTTTTCACTTTAATCTAAACTTATTCCCCCCTCTCCTCTTTCTTTCTACCTCCGTCTCTTTAGTAATTTTATTCTCATCTTCCTTAGAATGAGATAAGGTGGATGTTTCCTGGTTTACTGCTGTGTCTAACGCTAAGTATCAACTCTTTCTGGCAGTCTAGTAAAGTCTGCTTGCCAAAGTAATGTCCAACTCCTGCTCCAAATGAGCATCATCTAAACACAACACACAGTCTGACTGGCTATCTTGTGGTGGCATCTTGTGCCCACATGAAACACTTCTTGAATCTCGTCTTTTCCAGATAAACAGGAGAAGCTACACTAACAAAGAAGAAACACCACAAAGTTAAAGCACTAAAATTCTGAACTAAAAACAGTATATACACACATACAAATAAATTATATATGTAAGGCTGAAAAACTTACATGTCCATGACACTACGCTGCATTGTCAATCCATGTCTATTGCAAATATATACTATGACCGCTGTTTTACCAACCACAGATAAACAAAACTGACTGATGTACTGGTGCAGGATTACATTTTTATAGCAGGGAAAGCATTATATGCTTTCCTCGCTACTGTGTGATGTTAGAGTCAGTACACAATTGTCAGGGGGTGTGGAGGCACAAGGAGGCTTACTCCACCAGAAAAAAAGCAAGGAATGTGATATGTACATTCAAGGACCATGTCCAAAATATATCTACACGCACACACATGCAGGCGCACTTTACACAGCTATAAATATATACTGTGAATGATTTAAAACAGCAAAGACAGCAGATTAAACAAACAGTATAGTTTTATTACACAAAAAATGTATAAAAATACAGGTTCATCCAAAAAAAATTGTTATGGCTCCTCAAAGGATCACGGCAAGTACCTTCCACACAATCCCATACAGCTGAATTACAGTATCTTTCAGTGCATCTCTCACTAGCCTGTAAAGTCTCTCGGCAGCTCTTTCTTCTATATTCCTATAACAGGAAGGATTTCCAGCTTCTTCCTGTCTTCTTCCATGTTTTCCTTCAGTTTTACTCTCTTTTCCACAGCCTCTGCGCTCAGGACATCAAATCATCCTATAACAAGACAAACACTCTGCAGGGGCTTACTGAATATAGGTTTTTGGTCTAAAGTAGTATTTATAGCCTTATAGCTCAGGACCCAAGAAGGGCCAAGAGCAGCCCTCCACTTTGTCAGACTTCAGATTAAGTAAAAAAAACTAAAACTTTGACAAAGTTTAGAAAAACTGGAAATCAGACCTTCAAGAAGCATTAACCACTATTGCAAACTCAGATCTGAGAAAAGCTCTCATTTAAAAAAAAGCCAAATCCCATTATGAGAAGACTTAACTTGCCTCCTTAGGGAAACCCAAGAAATATAGGCAAACTATCAAATCACTGACTAATAAAATCTTCCCAAAAATGACCAAAGCACATCAACTTCCATGTAACTTAACAGTTAGCAGATGATGCCAACCCATCCACAACATATATTCACGTTTGACAACTCCCATCCCCTACACCCTCCACTACCCTTCACATATTTCTACCAAATCCCAAATTCTATTTCAAAGTCATCTCCTCTAAACTAGTCTCAGAAAAACAAGAAAACTAGTTACTACCTACCAGCACAACTTCCAAGTTACCCACCACCTCATCTTACACCAGGACAGTAAATACTCTGGAAACATTTTGTACACATTTTCAACCTCTACCAACAGAATACACAGTTTTAATCATGTCCACATTACTTCTCTGCCCAACATGCTTAACACTAACTCAGCCAATGAATTCAGGCCCACTGCTAACCTGTACCCTCTCACTAAAATGTTTGGAAAAATCAAATATGACCAACTAATTTCTTACATCTCAAAATATGACATTCTGAGTGATGAACAGCGTGGATTTCACCCAACTTACAGTACTCTTATTGCCATCTACTCACCAATCAAATCTTTAAGAATATGGATGCAGTCTCCTAAAAGGTGTCATACTCATCCATCTTAAAATAACATTTGAAATGTTAGATCCTTCTCTTCTGCTACAAAAATTGGATTGGTGTTTTTTTCCAAAATATCACAAGCTGATTCCATAAATACCTCACTAACAGAACCATTACTATTAATTTCTCAGAGAACCTATCTTTATCTGGAAACTTAACACATCAGGGTTCAGTACTAGGTTCCCTACTGTTAACTCTTTATATAAATGACCTATCGTGGGACCTCCAACCATCAACTACATAATGTAAGCAGATGATCGTCTTTTCTGTAGCGGGGGAACCACAAAGTCATCGAAACACAAATAAAAAAAAAAACATTTGTAATACATCTCTGGAACAGACTGCCTGCTAATAAGATCTCCATCAACAGTCAGAAGTAATTCAATGCTACCAGGAATTTATCTGAAACTCAGGAGTAATATAGCACCATCAGTCAGTGACCCCACAGGAATCCTTCTTCCAGTTATTACTTCTCAGAAATATCTAGGTGTAACAATTGATCAAACCATCAACTTTCATGAACACACACAAAAAACAAGTATAAAAAGTTATATCAAATCAACTGAATATCTCATATAGAACATCCAGCTTGCTCAACACAAAACACTAGGACTGCCATTACAAAGATAAAATATGCACTCCCTATCGTAACCGAACACTCAGCCCAAGCCATTTACTTTATCCAAACCACTGAAACAAAATACTTAAGTTCATAAACCATTCCAGCTCCTATCAGCACAACTGCAGCACCACCTTTCAAATATGGAAGTGGTTGCCACTTGCATCTAGATACATCCTCCTTTTAGGAAAAAGGAAGTTATGTACTCACCATAACGTTCCATGTTTGTAGTCCATCTCATCCTTCATTCTTACATATGGGATCAGAGCAGATCCTCTGCTCCGACTCGGCCTATTTACAAGCTGGAAGTCTTCTAAGTTGGCTCATGGCTAGGTAGGTATCCCATGGTGCACCAGTACAATCCCCAGATCTTGTTTGCTGCTAACTAGGAGAGATAACAAATATACCAAAGAAGCCAATACTAAAAGGTCTCCATAAAAACGAATAACATTTTTCTGTCTCCAGGTACTTCCAGGCTGGGAGTAGGTGGGTGGGTTCATAAGAATGAAGGGTGAGATGGACTACAAACACGGAACGTGAGTACACAACTTCTTTAAGTTCTGTAGTCCTATCTCACCTTCATTCTTACATATGGGACAGTGTCCCTAGCGCCTTATTCTTGGGTGGCTCAAGGAAAAATACACCCGAGTACTGTGGAACCAAATGAAGCTCTACCCCTGGAGGTTAAATCCAATCTGTAATAAAAGTGTGAGGGGTCGCCCACGTAGCTGCTGCACAAATATTATCAAGTAGGACCCTGCCTTGAAAGGCTGCAGAGGTAGACTGAGATCTGGTAGAATGAGCTTTGATTTTAAAGGGTAAAGGTCTACACTCAGAATTGTAAACATAAGCTATACAGCTAGAAATCCAATTAGAGTGTGTCACTTTGGAAACTGGTAAACCTGATCTGGATTCAGAGAAGGAAATTAATATCTGATTTGCAAATAAAAACGTAATTGTCTATGGACATCGAGCTGATGAAACCTGTATTCAGCTGTGTTGGAATGATTTGGAAAGAATACCGGAAGCTCAATGGATTGATTCAAAGTGGCATGGGAATGGACCTTGGGGACAAAGGAGGGATTAGTACGAAGGGACACCCTGTCCTTGTGAAAAATCAGATAAACAGGTTTAACAGACAATGCTTGCAACTCTGACACTCGTCTGGCCGACGTGATAGCCACCAGAAACAAAGTCTTCTAGGACAAGAATTTCAAACAAGATGAATAAGAAGGCTCAAAGGGAGGAGAAGTCAATTTGGATAACACAAAATTTAAATCCAATGAGGCAATAGGTTCTTGAAAACTAGGGTCTTAAAGTGGCACCTTTAAGGAAGATTTTGCACAGCTTGTGTGACATCAGATTCAAATCTTGAAAACCTAGATGAAAGTTTGAAATCGCTGCCAATTGAACTCTGATAGTGGCAGCCACAGATCCCTGGTGAAAAAGTTCAGACAGGAATTCCAAAACGAATGGAATGGAGGCAGTGTAAGGGTGAACATTCAGTTTCTCCACCCAGATAGAGAATCTTCTCCATTTACTGGAAAACAGTCTCCTAGTAGAAGGTTTATGAGAAGATGTACGAATATGAGTCACGGAGGGTGAAGTCGTGAAGCCTGACTAGGGATTGAACTGGAGTAGCCACACTGTCAAATTGAGGGTGTGTAAGGAGGGATGATGAGAACCTGACATGTGAGTCAACAGGTCTGGAGCTGGGTCCAGGATCCAAGGTTCGTCCGGGAGAAGAGGTGCGAGGAAGGGGAACCAAACCTGACGAGGCCAGTAAGGAGCAATGAGGATAACTTTGCTTCCCAGAGGAAACAGAGGAAAAGCATACAGGAGACCCAGGGGCCAATCGTGAACAAGTTAGTCTCTTGGTGACTCCCCCAGAGGGGGAATGAGAGGAAACAAAGGAAAAGCATACAGGAGACCCTGGGGCCAATCGTGAACAAGTGAGTCTCTTGGTGACTCCCCCAGAGGGGGGGATGAGGGAGAAGTAGCTGTTGCATTTAACAATGATTGGACTGAGAGATCGCAGCAAGGCTGTCCCCATCTGCAGAAAATCTGTTCCGCTGTTTCCTGTTTCAGAGAGCACTCGTGAGGCATAAGGATTGCCCTGCTAAACTTGTCGGCTATCATGTTGGTTGTCCCTGGAATGCGCGTTGCCACCACAAAGCGCTAGGAAGTTATCGCCCAATTCCAAACTCGCATGGCCTCTCGACAGAGTGGGTAAGATCTGGTTCCGCCCTGTTTATTGATATACCATACAAGTGGACATGTTGTCTGATTGTATTGCAATAGTCCCCAGAAGCAGAAGGTCATGGAGTGCTTGCAACGCCAGGAGCACCACCCTCATCTCTAGAACGTTGATATGTAGGTGAGCCTCGTGATCCTGCCATGTGCCTTGGACAGTCCTGCCAAGATAATGCCCCCCCCACCCTGTGAGGCATCCGTGGTTACAAGTGGCAACAGGTTGGTGAGGAACAAATGAAGTGCCTGTGGTTAACTGATTGGGTAGTGTCCACCAAAGGAGGTCCTTCTTGCAAGATTCTGTCAGCAGAATGTGATGAGATAATGGGAGGTGCTGAAAAGACTATTGGGATGACAGGAGTCACTGAAGGATTCTCATGTGCTGGCATTAGTAATATGGTGGAAGCCATGGTCCCTAGAAGTTGCAGAATAGTCATGGCTTTGACCTTTCGTAAGTGAAGACACCGCCGAATTTGAAGAACCAGATTCTGTGCACTTTCGACAGGAAGATGAGCCAACATATCTACTGTGCACATATGCGCTTATAAAAATCAGATAGAGGGCAATAAGGTAGATTTTTCCCAATTTATAGAAATTCCCAGCTGGGCACAAAGCTGAACAGTGGCTTCCCTGACCTAAAGTAGATGCCTGGTGGGGGCGGTCAAGGGCCAGTCGTGCAGATGCAGAAACACCTGGAATCCTCGACGTCTCAGGGGAGCTGTCACTACTGCCATACATTTGGTAAACACCCTGGGGGCTGCGGTGAGACCAAAGGGCAGAGCATGAAACTGGTAATGAATGGCTCCCAGCCGGAAGTGTAGATGACTCCTTGATGTTCTCTCCATTTTTATGTGGTTGTAGGCGTCTTGGAGATCTAATGAGCACATCCAGTTGTCTTTCCCTAACAACGGGAGTACAGACTGCAGTGTCACCAGTCAGAACTTGTCCTTTACTGATTCGTTCAATCTGCTGAGGTACAGAATAGGGCTCCAGTCCCCTGTACGTTTTGGCACTAAAAAGAATGTGGAGTAAGTTCCGGATCCTATTTGGCCTGCTGGGACCTGTTTAGACGACTCTTTTTGACAGCAACTTGTTGACCTCCACAGTTGCCTGATCCTTGTGAACGGGTAGAACATCCAAGACCTTCTTGGGAACAGGTGGAAGAGAAAAGGGTATGACATAACCTCTGGTAATAACTGTTTGCACCCACTTGTCTTGAGTGATACCCAAGGCAGGCTTCTGGATACAAAGACATGCAACCCTTGACCAGCCCCAGAGAAGCAAAGTTGGGCCCCACATCAGGAGCGATGTTAAGGCCAGCCCCAAAAGGAATCTGGACCTCCCTGGTAGTGTGGACTGCACCTGCCTGTAGGGCGATGTCTACCACTTCCACCTCCTCCTCTGTCTCTGAAGGAAGAGTCACCCTGTGAATCCTGGAAAAACCTCTGGGACTTCTTGAACCACATTTTACCACCCCACTGACCCTTAGGGTATGGTCTAGGGCAACGATCCACAACAAGACCCATACTACTGTTGGAGAGAAAGCACCGAGATCTAATGCAACAATTGAGTCTAATGATACAGGGGCTGATTCTATCAATACAGGAACAGGCAATATCAACCCTAAAGGCATGAGGCCCAATGCCTCAAGGGGGTCCCCACATGGAGTTGATACCCCACGGTCAGTGACATCTGTTTATTTCACTCCCGCACAAGCTCCGGCTGTAGTTCCAAGTGAAAACACCAGCCACAGTGGTGCCACAGTTCGCAGGAAAATACAATTAGACAAACTGCAGGTTGTGGACAAGCGGGATTTTCCAGATGTCCCCCTACCGATTCGAACAGGGCGAAAGAGGTCAATCGATTATATGTTAGGGAACGATCCCAACGGGAGGGACAACCAAGTGGACAAATTCAATTTACCCCGGAAGAGATGGACCAACGATCATTAGTTTGGAATATATCCAAACATCGGTTGAATGAGAATGAACTATCGGTCTTGGAAAAGGGGTTGACCTTTATCCCAAGTACCAAGTTGGACATTAGTGATATCTTAGTAGCCGTCAGGCTATTTATTAGAGACGTTGGCCTGAAACTTCAGTTCAAATCTGATGGTTCTACAAATGGACAATGTTTCAGACGTAGAAGTCTTTACAATCCACCATTGAATTCGAGCTTAGATACTTTTCTTAAAGGTGTTGAGAACCAGATATATCAAGGCCTTGACTATGCCTCACACCATATGGATGGAAATTTGTCCCAACTTGATAAAAATGCATTAGCAGATCTGAGGAGTAACAATGATATTATCATTAGACCTGCGGACAAAGGTGGCCGCATTGTGTTAATGGATAGATCTTTTTATGTTAACACTATGTTGGAAATGCTGAATGCACCATCATATGAGAGGGTGGATGAGCATTTTGTACAACTATGCTCAAAGAAAGTCTCCTGTACCTTGGATGAATGCAACAAACTTGGTGTACTCACCAGGGAATTGTTTGACTACTTTCAAGTAGATTCACCATTGCTACCTAGCATTAATGGTCTCCCAAAGGTACATAAGAACTTGTATAAACCTCCGTTGAGGCCTATTGTAGCTGGAGCTGCGTGGCTTACTGAGCCCATCTCCATTTACTTGGATTCTAGGCTCAAAACAGTATTATCTAAGTTTCCGTATATCCTTAGGGACACGGGCCAGTTCCTGAGTGACTTGTTTGAGTCAATCAACTCTATTGAGGATAGATCTGATTTGGTTATGTCAACTTTTGACGTAGTCTCACTGTTTACGTGCATACCGAATCTTGAAGGTATAGAGATGGTGAAAACCTTATTAGCAGATCACATGCCTATGGTTGAATGTGATTTCATCTGTCTACTGTTGGAACTGGTACTTGAGAACAACTTATTTACGTTCAGCGATGGCATATATAGACAAGTTACTGGAGTTGCGATGGGTACAAGCTGCGCAAACTCATATGCCAATTTAGTGATGGCAGCTTGGGAGAACAACACATTGATGAACAACAACAATATTGTTTTCTACAGGAGGTTTGTGGATGACCTCTTCATTCTCTGGAGAGGTACGACAGAATCATTGATTCTGTTCCATGATTACCTCAACAGTCTACCAGGTTTTCTCAAGTTCACGATGGAATCTTCCAATGAATCCATAAATTATTTGGATACGACTATCACCAAATCTGGTGACTCCTTTTCTACCAACGTCTATAGGAAAACATGCTATGTACCATCGTACCTAGCCAATGATAGTATGCATGATTGTAAAATCTTTAACAATATAGTCAAGGGCCAAGCACTTTGTCTCTCTCGTCTATGTTCTAGTGAATCCGATTTTGCACAACAGTTGGAAAAGCTGAAGGACAATTTTATCGTCAGAGGGTATGATCCTAAGACGGTTGAAAGTCAATGCCGACAAGCTTATAATTTGAGATCCAGCCGAGGTAGACCTTACTTCAGCAATGGACATTCAACTAGTTTTAAAAGACCTGACCAAAGGAAACAGGTATCTCTGGTTATGCCATTAGGCACTAATACACAGTTTGTGCAACAAGCCATCTATGACAATTGGAATTCATTACTGGCAGATCAAGAAATCAAGAAGATTGTGGGCAACTGCCCCAAATATGTTTTTAAGAACTGCAGTAACTTGAAACAACTGTTGTGTTTTCCAAGATTGTCTGATGCTGCACACACTATGGTTCCACCATGGCAATTGGGCACGAAGAGGTGCGGTTCTTGTGCCCAATGTGACTACATTGAAACCTCAAGGTTTTTTAGATGTCCCAATGATGGGAAATTATGGGAACTGCATCATAGCTCGAATTGCAATACCAGAAATGTTGTTTATGTAGCGTATTGTCAAGTCTGTTTCTCGTTTTATGTCGGCAAGACTAATAGAACTATCAGAGAGAGAATTCGTGATCATCTTTATGCCTTTAGGCGGAAAGAAACTTATAGTGCCATTTCCAAGCACATGCTTGCTCATGGAGATGACCACAAGTTTTTGTTTAAAGTCTTACAAGTTATACATCCGACAGTGAGGGGTGGGGATATTCCTAACCTCACTGAGGAGTTAGAATAGAAGTGGATTTTCAGGTTGGGTGCACATAGATGTTTGGGCTTGAATGAATCTTTATCTATGAAACCCATATTAAAAGCTAGACCTCTATGATTTTCACGTTACTTACATCAATATTTTCTTGCTCTATATTTACCTTCATAGTTGGGGGTATTGTTTGATTTGATTCATAACAGATATGATTGTTATATGCTAGTACTCATGAGCATGTTAGTTGTCAATGTAATACAGTTATATATGCGCACAGACGTCCAGACCTGATTGGGTCCTTTTTTATGTAATTGATAATAGCTGGACCTTTTTGCTCTTCACCATACTCGTATTAATACTTTTCAGCTAAGTTTTGACTTTTATAGTTAAGGGCATTCTCCACCATAAAGTTGCCCTTTATTAGTCTTCATGAGTATGCTAGTTGTTTATGTAATTTTAGCCTACAACACAGAAACAAACGAAAAGCTCACAAACCACTGTAGAATCAAAGGCGAGTGAAACACAATAAGAGAAGCTGTAATATCCACAAATTTATTCTTGCAAATAAATGTTAGCGCTTTCAGCAGGTAAAATAACCCACCTTCATCAGACAAACACAGTGTTTTGTCTGATGAAGGTGGGTTATTTTACCTGCCGAAAGCGCTAACATTTATTTGCAAGAATAAATTTGTGGATATTACAGCTTCTCTTATTGTGTTTCACTCGCCTTTGATTCTACAGTAATTTTAGCCTACATTTTGAATGCAATTTGAAGTTCAGAATAGGTAGGATGTATTATGGTTAGTCTCATCTACTGTTGGTACAATGTGTTTTATAAGTATTTTTAGCCATGTCCTATATGTAACAACTATGTTGTTTACAGATATTTAGATCGACTATTTGATTTGTCTTGTTCGCCATACATTAAGCATCTATGGGAAATAGATGGTTGTTGTAGACAATATGAATTATGTTTGATCTTTCCGTCTGCATCCCTGCAACCATCGCGTATGTATACATATATATACACATATATATATATATATATACATATATATATATATATATATATATATATATATATATATATGTATACATATATATATATATATATATATATATATATATATATATATATATGTATATATATATATATATATATATATATATATACATATATATATATATATATATATATATATATATATATATATATATATATATATATATATATATATATATATATATATATATATATATATATATATATATATATATATATATATATATATATATATATTTATATATATATATATATATATATATATATATATATATATATGTATATATATATATATATATATATATATATATATACATATATATATATATATATATATATGTATACATATATATATATATATATATATATATATATATATATATATATATATATATATATGTATACATATATACATATATATATATATATATATATATATATATGTATATATATATATATATGTATATATATATATATATATACATATATATATATATACATATATATATATATATATGTATATATATATATATATATATACATATATATATATATATATATATATATATATATATATATATATATATATATATATATATATATATATATATATATATATATATATATGTATATGTATATATATATATATATATATATATATATATATATATATATATATATATATATATATATATATACATATATATATATATGGAAAGGACCAGTTCTTTGATGGCCAATACCTACTGAATCTGGGAGGCTGCACTTGTAGGAAATCTTTAACAGTTTGCATAGATTTAGCTTTTTCCTCCATCCTTTTGAGGACTACTTCTGCTTTGTTGGCAAAAAGGCAGTCTTGGTTTAAGGGAGCATCTAGTAATTTAGCTTTTAAATGATTTGGCAAGTTTTGTTCCTTAAGCCAAGCGTGCCTTCTAATTACAGACCCAGTGACAGCAGCCTTGCAAGATGCTTCTAAAGAGTCAAAACCACATTGCAAAGTATGTTTACCAACTTGTTCTGCAGAATGCATTAAATCCTATAATTCTGTGTGTTCAGCACGGTCAGGAATCAACATCATTTCTGTTTAAGTAGCCCCATAACATACTGCTGATACTTTAACATATGAAACTGGCAATTTAAAGCCCTAATGGCTAAAGTAGCAGAAGTGTATACCTTCTTACCCCATCTGTCTAAGGCTCTAGAATCTCTATCAGAAGGGGTGGGGTTTTTCACAGCAGTAGCCTTAATGCCTTTTGGTCCTTGGGAAATGGTCTCTGGATCCGCAGAAGGATTCTTGAAGAGGAACTTGGGAGAGTCAGGTACTCTTTAGTACCTGTCAGGTTTTCTGGGAGCTGGAGGTAAAGTGTCTGGGGTAAGGTTAGATTCCAAGAAAGCATCAGCTACACTTTCCAGAAAGTACAGTTTTGTACCTACCATAAATGTAGATGTCCGATAGGTATGCATCTGCAGTCATCACATATGGGTTGTCCTGCCTCAGGCAGCCCTTCGGTCGGCCAGATTCCAAATTCTGGGTCCGGCGTCGGCTGATGTCGCCATTTCCCCGACGTCAGAGCGCCTGGGGTATAAAAGCGTCAGCTGACGCCATCTTCCTTAGTTTTTCTTGCCCCAGATGCCAGGTGCCCTCTAAGGAAGGCTAAATTTGGAGAAATGCAAAAAATTCCAAACACGCACAGTAATATAAAACAAATACACCATAATAGATAACCCCAGCTAGCTATAAGAGGGATAAGTACCCAAGAAATACCACAGAGGGGAAGGAGGGAGGGTAAACCTGACCGCAGATGCATACCTATCGGACATCTACATTTATGGTAGGTACAAAACTGTACTATGTCCTTCAAGGATGCATCTGCAGTCATCACATATGGGTAGAATACCATAGCCAATCTGGGGGTGGAGGATCTATGTAAAGGATGGTGTAGCTAAAATACCCTGCAGGACTGCCGTAGCAAAGCCTGCTTTGGATCTGGAATATAAAGGTAAATTGTAATGCTTGGAAAATGTATGCACGGAGCTCCATGAAGCAGCTTCTAGAATGTCCTTGGTAGCCACCCCTCTTAAGAAGGCTGTGGAGGTGGCTGTGGCTCTGGTGGAATGAGGTCTAATGTTAGCTGGCACAGTTTTTCCATGAAAGGAATAACAAAACCGAATGCAATTCCCTATCCATTTTGAAATTGTCTGTTTGGAAATTGCTTTTCCTTGTGCACCAGCAGCATATGCTACCAACAGCTGGTCAGTTTTTCTGGATTTTGTATTATATTTTGTGGATTTGGGAAGAAGGTAGGCAGGTGAATAGCTTGGTTTAATGAGACCATGGATACCACCTTTGGCATAAATGAAGGATTGGTTCTCAATGAGACTCTGTCCTGATGAAAAATAAGAAATGGCTGTACTGCCATGAGGGCCTGTAACTCAGATACTCTTCTTGCTGAGGTAATGGCCAGAAGGAAGGCAGTCTTCCAAGACAGGAACTGTAGTTCCGCAGATGCTGCTAGTTCAAAGGGAGGCAGAGTTAGTTTTTCCAACACGAAGTTAAGGTCCCACGTAGGCACTGGAGGTTTCCTTGGAGGACTGATGTTTTTAATTCCTCTTAGAAACTGTCTTAGGAGAGGATGAGAAAAGACAGGTGGATCAGTATTGTACTCTGCTGAAATTGTTGAAGCATGAATTTTAATGGAAGAGTAGGACAGGCCATTATGGAGCATTTCCGCCAAGTATTCCAGGATATGTGCCATGTTCATCACTGTCGCATCTAGGCCCTTTGTGGTGCTCCAAGTATGAAATCTTTTCCATTTTGCTGAATATGCCTTTCTTGTGGAAGGTCGGCGAGCTTCCATGATGATATCCTTCACTCTCTTGGATAGCTTATCCTGAGGAGGAGTCGAGGTATTTTCCAGGCTGTTAGTTGCAAGGTTTTCAGTTTGGAATGCAGAGTTTTGTAATTGTGCTGTGTTAGGAGAAGTGGCCATTGAGGAAGAGGCCATGGTTTCGTGCGTGACATGCTCTTTAACAGTGGGTACCAGTGCTGTCTTGGCCAGTCCGGAGCTATCAGAATCACTTTTGGCTGCTCTGTCCTGATCTTCAGTAAGACCTTGGTCAATAATGGAAGAGGTGGAAATGCATACACTGTTAGAGTTCTCCAGCTGAAAGAGAGGGCGTCCACTTTCCATGCTTGTGGGTGGTATGTCCTTGAGCAGAATTTCTTCAGCTGATGATTGTGGGGGGAGGCAAAAAGATCTATGTCCGGCCTTCCCCATGATAGTGTTATCTGTAGGAAGATGTCTGGGTGCAGCATCCATTCGTGGGCATCCATGATATTTCTGCTTAAGCTGTCCGCCAGTATATTGTCTTTTCCTGGCACAAACTGGGATTGCAGCTCTATATTGAGTTTCAAGGAAAGTTCCCATAGAGTCATTGCCAGTCTGCAAAGAGTGTAGGAATGGGTGCCTCCTTCCTTGTTTATGTACCACATAACTGTGGTGTTGTCTGTCCTTATTAGCAGGTGGCCTTGAGGCAGAAAGAGTTTGAAGGCCTCGATTGCATGCATCACTGCCAGCATTTCCTTTTGGTTTATGTGCATGCGTAGCTCCCTTTGTGACCATAGTCCTTGAATACATCTGCCCTCCATGTGTGCTCCCCAACCGTGGTCTGAAGCGTCCGTTATAATGGTTTGGCTGGCTATTGGTTTGCTGAAGGGCAGACCCCTGTTTGACTGGCATGCTTGAGCCCACCACAGAAATTCCTTTTGGAGGCATGGAATGAGTGGGATCAAGGTTTCTGAGCTGTGACTGTGCTGAGTCCATAAACTCCTTAGGTACCATTGTAGTTTCCTCATATGCAGCCTTGCTTGTGGAATCAGAAGAATGCAAGATGCCATGTAACCCAGGGCCTGCAGAATTTTCCTTGCAGTCAGCTGAGTTTGTCTTGTCAGATTCTTGAAGTAATCTGGTAGTTGTCTTGCTTTTCTTCTGTGAGAAAAGCCATTTGGGTGGTTGTGTCTAGATCTGCACCCAGAAAAGTTATTCTTTGGGATGGAACAAGTCTTGATATGTGAATGTTGACTGTATATCCCAAGGCCTGCAGTAGGTGGATGGCATAACTCAAGCCCTTTACCAAAGTTTGCTGGCTGTCCGCTTGTATAAGGCAGTCATCCAGATATGGGTATATTTGAATCCCCTGAAGTCTGCAGTGTGCAATTACTGATGCCAGGCATTTCATGAATACTCTGGGCGCAGTAGATAAGCCAAAGGGCAATGCTGAGAATTGATAATGTTCTGAACCTGCAAGAAATCTGAGGTGTCTTCTGCAACTTTGTCTGATAGGGACATGCAGGTATGCCTCCTTGAGGTCTAGAGTCACCAGCCAAGACCCCTTGCCCAGCGAGTTGCTGTGAAGTCAGCATTTTGAATTTTGGCACAATGAGGTAAGTATTCAGTGCGGACAAGTCGAGAATAGGCCTCCAGTGATTTTCTTTTCTTGGAACAAGGAGTCGTCTGGAATAAAATCCTTGGCCTTGTTCTGAAAAAGGAACCTTTTCTATAGCTTTCATTTGCATTAAGTTGGAGATTTGTTTCAAAGCCTCTGCCCTTTGATTTGGTGGCAGGTCTGGCATGCCTTTTCTTTTTGGCAACGTGTGAAAATGGAACCTGTATCCTTTGTCTATTATTTGCAGTGTCCATTTGTCTCTTGTAATACTGTGCCAATTTTCTGAGAATAAAGAAAGCTTTCCGCCCAAAGGTGCTTCTAACTGAGCCCTGGTTGGCGGAGTCAAAGCAAAGTCATTGAGTCTGTCCTTGTGCAGCAGTTGTAGGTCCTGCACTACACCTCTCTGGTTGGGAGGCTGCCATTGAAGTCCTCTGTAGGAGCCTCTAGCTTGGCACGCCTGTTCTTGCCTCTCTGAAATCTTTCTGTGTCCGGAAAGGACCAATTCTTGGTAGGCCAATTTCTGCTGAATCTTGGTGGTTGAACTTGTAGAAAATCTTTAACTGTTTGTACAGATTTGGTCTTTTCCTCAAATTTCTTTAAGACCTCCTGAGCAGTGGAGCCAAATAACTTTTGCTTCTCCAGTGGAGCATCCAGAAGCTTAGCTTTAACATGGTCTGGCAGAGATTGTTCCTTCAGCCAAGCATGCCTACGTATGACTGCACCTGTCATAGCTGACCTACATGAAGCTTCCAATGCATCATAACCACACTGCAAAAAATGGTTGCTAACCTGCTGGGAGTTATGTACCAGATCCTGGAGTGATTTGCGATCTAGGGGTTCAGGTGAAGACAGTTTCTTATGCAATTCATCTAACAAATACTCTTGGTACTGTATCATATGAAATTGACAATTTAATGCCCTCATAGAAAGAGTAGCAGAAGTATACACTTTTTTACTCCATCTCTCTAAAGCCCTGGACTCCCTTTCAGTGGGGAGTGGATTTTTTGTAGTGGCAGCTGTAACCCCTTTAGGGCCCTGGGAAATAGTTTCTGGATCAGCAGAGTGGGCTTTGTAAAGAAAATGATGCGAGTCTGGGACCCTGTAGTACCTATCGGATTTGACAGGGGCCGGAGGAAGAGTGTCAGGGGTTATGCTAGACTCAGAGTACACATCATCAATGACATTCAAAACAGGAGGAACAGCCAAAGGTCTATGCCGAGGTAAATGCAGAAAAGTTCTTAACCTTTTCCTGGAATCAGAGAATTCCTGGCCCTGCCATTTGAAATGCTCTCTCATAGAGTGAAGAGTCTCCCCAAAGGACAGTTCTTCAGGAGGGGAGGCAGAGGGGATAGATTCCTCTGAATCAGAATCCTCGTAGGCTGAAAAAACCTCCTCCTGGTAGTCCGAGAAAGCAGAGCCATCAGAGGCCTCCTCTGAGGAGTAGGGATCAGAGGGCTCAACCCTGGGCCTTTTGTCTAGAGGAGGTTGAGAGCCCCTGTCCAGATGGGGTAGAGAGCCCCTAATAAAGGAAATAAGGTCCTCTGCTAAAGTTAGGATCTGTGAACTTGTAGTGGGTCCCGGAGGAATAACCCTGGGAGGCATAGCTTTTGTGTGTTTAGCAGCCTTAGCCCTGATGAATGCCTTTATGGACATGGATGCAGGAGGCCTGGCTGCACCACGTGCTGGTGTAGTTTTGTCTAGAGGAATGGTGTCGGAAGTTTCCAAGACACCAGTTTCAGAAGGAAATTCTATAACCGACTCAGCAGGGGCCTCCGGGGCCGAGGTTGTCTGTTGAGCGGTTTCGGGGGTCGGAAGTACCAAGGACTCTGTTTCAGCCGAGACCGAGACACTCGCGGTAGGCCTGACCGTGGTTTCAGCCGAAACCGCGGCCCGCGTGTCTGTCCTTGTCCTTCCGTTTCTTTGTTAGAGGTGAAGCTGGAGTCTCCGACGGCATATTGTACGAAAAACTAGCCCCAAAAAATTCCTCTGCAAACTCCGCCCGACGTCTAAGAGTGCGTCGGTTGAAGGAAGGACAGGCTGAACAGGCCGAGACATCGTGGTCTGGGCCTAGGCAGGGGAGGCAGTAAGAGTGGAAATCCTTATGAGGTATTTGTTTCCCACAAGTTAAGCAATTATTAACTTTATCTGACATCGGCTGAGGCAAGAAAGAGTCCCCAACGGGGTACTTAGCTTTTGAAGTCTTCGGTAGCTGAATTACAGGAGCTGGCCGACCGGCACTTGCGAACTGCTTCTGCTTCGGGCACCACGCGGCAAGAAAGACTGGGGAAGATGGCGTCGGCTGACGCTTTTATACCCCAGGCGCTCTGATGTCGGGGAAAGGGCGACATCAGCTGACGTCGGACCCAGACTTTGGAATCCGGCCGACCGAAGGGCTGCCTGAGGCAGGACAACCCATATGTGATGACTGCAGATGCATCCTTGAATGACATCAGGAGGGATAGCTAAAGGCCTGTGTTGAGGTAGTAGTAAGAATTCCCCAAGTCTCTTTGGACTCAGTAGTCCTGGCATTCCCAGCGGAAATACTCCCTAAGAATGTGCAAGGTCTCAATGAAAGAAAAAACCTCTGGAGAGGAAGCAGAGGGAATAGAATCCTCTGCATCAGAATCCTCATAAGTAGATAAGGGAAAATCCTGATAATCAGAAGGAACAGATGCATCAGATTCTTGATCAGAAGATTCAGAAAGAATATCAGTTCTAGGTCTCTTAGAGGGGGAAGGCTGGCTTCCCCTAATTAAGATAATAAGGTCTTCAGCCATTCTAAGCATTTTTTTAGGCATATGGGCCTGAGTCTGCGGTTTGGGCGTCTGTTTTCTAGGTGTGGTGCAAGTTTTTGGCTTGGAAGAAAACTATGGTGTTGGTTTAATGTGAATGTCTGTAGGCCTGAATACACCCTCAGAAGCTGGTGCCTGCACAGAGGCTCTGGACTCATTCAAGGCAAAGACATCCGCAGGTTCCATAGTCGAAGCATCTCACGGCATACCGGACTCTGAATGGGTCTCAGTAGAGGCCTGCGAATCAGAAGTGGCAGGTATCAGGGGCTGTGAAAGCGCCTCAATGAGTAATGGCAACCTGGTGACTAGCTTAACCGAATCGTCGGTAGTTTTGGACCTATGCGGTCAGTCTCTGTCTTTATCCTTACATTTTTTCAGAATATCTGTAGTCGGATGGCTTGACAAAGGCATTTCGGAGTACACAGAACAGGTACGAGAATAATTAGCTGCAAAAATAGCCCAACGATGAATAGTTCGGGTGTTGAACAAGGCACAAAACAGACGAGGGACGTCGTGGTCTGGGCCTAAACAAGGGATGCAGTAAGAACGAAAATCTCAATGAGGTATTTGCTTTCCACAGGTAAGACAATTGTTAACTTTTACTGACATCGGTTAGAGCAAGAAAAAGGATCAACAACGGGGTACTTAGCTTTTTTGAAGACTTCAGGTCTGAAACTCGAAAACTAAAATTTCAGGAGTCGGTCGGACTGGCACTTGCAAACTGCTTCTGCTTCAGGCACCGCACGGCAAGAAAGACTGATGTAACGGCATCAGCTGCGTGTTTTATACCCCTGACGTCAAGGAATAAGTGACAGCATTCGACGCAGAAATCCGAAGATTGTGGTATTCAGGCCAGCTGAGGGCAACCTGCAGGCAGATAACCCAAATGTGATGACTGCAACAGTGAAACATGAAGAACATCCACAGCTGTTTATTGCAGAGAATGTCTTAAACTCATCTTTAATCAGTCGTTAGTAGCAGCACATATAATTTACTTATTCAAGGCTTTGTTGTCATCATCTTAAACTTTCAAATGACATTATTCTGGTCACGTTAAACCCTAACTTTACCTTCTACTTCATCACTCTTCCTCTGACTTGCAGAGTAGCATTAACACACACTGTAGTGCTTATTTCTGTCCACTAGATGTCCTTCTACAACTTAATTATGATTTTTGTTGAAGCTGCCATATCATATGTAAGCACAAAGGTGAAATAAGATATTTTCTGCTTAGTAAAGGATAAAAAGGACACACAGGCAAACCATTTAGTAAAAACTGCAAGAAAACAGCCAAGGTAGAGTTTTCACTGTGTGATAACTTAAAACTCCTGTAATAGAGGCCCACGAGATATATTTATATAAAAGGCCTTTATAACTTAAATATTCACCTGTTCTTCAAGTCTATCTCTCAAGTTAAAAGAAAAGAAAAGGGAAGACATAAAATTACTTACATACTTACCATATAGATGGATCCTACTCATCCAAGTCTGTCCAATATGATTTTTGGGTACCTAACTGTTCCTCGGATCCAAATGAGCCATTAGCTAGCACTCCAATGCCTCATGCTCCTTCAAAACTTTCCCATAACCTCTTGTGAATCTTTTTGCTCAGAGTTTTCTGCCTAATGACTAAATCTACCAAGGGAAACAGCAATATGACCTGCAATCCTACGCAGAAGTAATAACTTGGAAGGGAGATAAGGAGGAAGAATGTCATACAGGACAGACTTTTATGAAAAGGATTCAGTGTTAAGGTAAATACATAACTTACACAACCTATTTCAATAGTCTGTTCAACTTTATTGTCGACCCAATCCACCTAAAATCTATGAATCGGGTTTCTTTTCAGAACGAAGCTTCAAATTTAGCTCCAGATCTGGAAATTATATACAATCTGTAGTGTTTGGAAAATGTATGCAGACTGGACTGAGCTCCTACTGCATAAATATAATCAATGGAAGGACTCAAACAGCAGCAGAAACTGTCATTGATTTAGTGGAATGGACTTTAGGTTTTGAACTTGGAATTCTGTTGTTGCTACAGCAGACAATGTTGAACAGCCCGATAGCCATCTGGACAGTGCCTTAGAAACTCTGGTGCCCAGTCGATTAGAAGCAAATAAAACAAAATAAATATCCTTTCTGACTGTCTTTGCTCTGTGAGGATAGAATCTGATTTGCCTGTGAACATCTAAGGTGTGTAATAAATACTGTCCATTGTTGGAAGAATTTGGAAAGAATACTAAAATGCACTGGCAAAACTACAACATCCCTGGGTGACCATCTCTCTCTGGGGAGATTAGAGCAAAATATTTTCTGCACTTGGCATCTTGCACCGGGCAGACTGGCAGGCCCCAGTGTCTAAAAAAAACTCTGGGCTACTAATGGATTAAAGGACCACTTGTGAGGGATCAGAACGGACCTGCTCAGCCTATCCACTAGCCAGATGGCTTTCCCAAGAATGTGCACTGCCACTAGAAAATGACCTGAATCCATCTACTTATTGCTCTGTTCTCACAGCCCCTCTGCAGGGGGGAAGATTTTGTTCCTCCCTGCTTGCTGATGTATCAAACCCCTGACAATGCCCAACTGCATGGCTACCATGCTCCCCACAAACTGCCCCCAACCGCAGAGAGGAGGAATTCCTGGTTAAAACTCACCATTTGAGATGGTGCTATGACTATCTGAACGAATGGAGAGATCCGCCACCAGTTTAGTTGCTTACTGCAAGATGGAGTCAGATGTACAGGGGATGAAGGGCAGTCTGTTAGCTGTGCCCAATGTGTGGACACTGGAGGATCCTCAGGTGAAATATTGCGAACTTCACCATGGTAATGAAGGCTGCCACAAGACCTAGAACTCTTAGGATCAATAAGATTGGAAAGTAATGAATGATTAAGAACCTGAACTGATTGCTGAAGGGACAAAAGATTTTCCAAGGAGAGAGGCTTAGCATGAGGTTGTATCTAGACGGCATTGATTGAAAGTAATTTGTTACAACAGCTGCAGCTGTGATTTTTGGTAATTTTATGGAGATGCCTCACAGATGAGGTGCTACTGCTGCCAAGCACTTTGAGAACACCTGGGAAGTTGAGGTGAGCCCAAAGGGCAAAGTGTCAAACAACTGGCTCCCTAGCCAAAAAACATAGAAACCTCCTGTACTCCTTTGAGATCTTTATGTGGAGATATGTCTTGAAGTAGGCAAAATCTTTCAAACTGTAACTATTCTACATTTTTTAAACATACTGGTTTAGACTGCTGAGATCAAAAACTAGTTTGAAGTTCTTGGACTTTTATAGAACCAAAAAGAATCTTAAAATAGATTCCGGACCCTCTATGGTCTGGTGGGACCATCACAATAGTCCTTTTCTGCAGAAGACTCCTCCTGAAAAGTCTTTCACATTTAGTGGGGTGGTACATTTGACAATTAGCCTTTTTTTTAAAATGGAATGCTATAGCCTGAATATAACCTCTCTCACCCATTTCTCCGATGTGATGGCTATCCACAGAGAGTAGAAATAAATGCACCCTAACAAATGAACTATCAGTGAAGCCGTCAGGAGCAGTTATTCTCTCAACCAGAGAAGGGTTTCTTGTAACCCTAATTCTGCACACCTCTTCAACCACGGTGCCATTGTCCATTAAAGGGACCACCTCTGCTGCAGCCACACCATCAGAGGAAAAAAGGGTTGACACTATACTTATTAAAAAAATGGCCTTGGAATCCTTCTGATTTCTACTGAAGGATCTCTGGGACTTCTCAAACCTCACTCCCCCAGCAAATGTTCTTCATCTTGTTCACATCTCTTAAGTTTCAGCTTTACTATAGGACCAATAATTGTACAGCCATCAAAAACGACAATGATAAAGGATTCTTGCTATCCATCGGTCCATCGGCTGTACAGTGATAGACATATGGAGAAATCTGTAATGCTAAGAAGAATACTCAGGGTGGTCCGCAGCTGTTTAAAAGACTCCTAGTGTGAAGGCTGTCCAAAAATATTCATAGCATGGTTGGCTAGGTCCCTCTGAAATGGATTCAAGTGGGTTAAATAATTTAACACTCTCAGGGCAAGGGTCTTGGATGTACAGACTCACTTTCCCATTTCAACAACTGCGTGGGATAGACAGCAGCCAACTCCTCCATGAGTTCCTTTTTAGTGGCTGTTACAACAATCATCAAATCCACCAATGAACCTTTTGGCCAAAACTGCCTACCTGCAGGTAGACATTAACACATTATCAGGTTTTCATAGGATGGTCTTAGCTACATCAGGTTCCTGCAATGCTTTCCTGGTGACCAAATCCATCAAACTGTCTTTCAGGAGGGTACTAAGAGAAGGTGCACGACAATGCGCTTTGAAGAGCATTTCTTCATCCCAATAGGTTGGGTTAGATGGCCAAGATCCCCTTATTTTCATAAATTCTAGGACTTTACCTAAAATTTCATCTTCAGTAGAGGGGTCAAGTGGGACCCCTCTCTCATCCATGTCAGTTTCTGATGTGATGGACTCTGAAGGGGAGTCAACATGTCTCTTTTTATACAGTCTCTCCCTAGACATCACCAGCTGTGAATGGTCAAAGTTTGTAGAGGAGTAAGAATACTCGTTGCAAATCTCCAAAGATTATGCTCCACTCTGTACCTGACAATTGTGATGAATGGGCTGAAGAGATGACTGAAAAGCATGGTGAGGTGTTGCAAATAGCGATGAAGGCCTGTGGCTAGTGTGGGGGGGGTATAATCACACCACTGCCTCCATCTGCATAGAGGGACCATTATTTAGAACAGTCTCCTCCTCTGAAGCAGAATGGGATGGTAGCGAAGCAGGGAACTCCAACAAAAAGGGTCAGTAAGGCCTTGAGATGGAGACTGGAACCTCTGTCTCAAAGGTCAAAGACCACAACGAGAATGGTTACAGTCTGTCACTTGAGAGAAGGTGCTGAAGCCTCAACATCAAGTGATTGGGTCCGAGATCCACTCTGAAATCTACTTGGTGCTCAAGGAGTCAGTTGTGTGTCTAAGACACAACAGGGTCAAAAGCAATGCAGAGGCACCTGTCGGAGTCGACTCAATGGGATTCTGGTGGACAGCTCAGAAACCACTACTGCAGAAACTGGCAATGGAGAAGGAGATGAAAGTGATGAGTGAAGGCCAACCCAAAATGATAGAATCACAGAAAGGGATGGGAGGATACATAGCTTAGAGTCTTCAAAAAGGTCATCAGCTCCCAATCTGTTTCTGATGTGCTTCTCTAGGAATGCATTGACTAAGCAGAAGGTGGTCTTGATACCATGAAATAAAGATCACTCCCTTTCTGATAAGTATCTGCTGCAGGACTTAATTGGAGACAAGTCTCCCTCTATTATACTCTCCATAACTGTGGATTAAGGCTTCAGAGCAAAAAGGGAGGAAGATTCCCTTATGGGTAAGCTCAGAGGAAGAGGATGGTTCAGGCTCATCAGCTCTGCATTTCTTTGACTCCTTTTCCCTGTCCTTTTCTACTTTATCAGAGGTATTTGATGGAAGAAAATAAAGAAGTTATGTGCTCACCATAACGTTCCATCTGAGTAGGTAACTTCATTTGTCAGCAACTTGTGGGTATCGGATCCGAGCCGGCAGCTTTCCAAGCTAAAGAGCCGAGCACCAAGCTCCTCCCCCTTACCCATAATACCCTACCTCCTTCCAGTCCTCAGATCGCGTTTGCCCAATTATACAATTTCACCAAGACAAAACAACAACCTAAAACATCCTAACCTAATGAATACCAAGGGCTGAAATCATTCTAGGATTCAGATAAACAAAGAAAGTACAGTTGTGTACCTACCATAAATGTAGATGTTCAAGTGTATTCACTGTTGCAGTCATTACACTTGGGTTATCCTGCTGGCAGGCTACCCGCAGTCGGCCTGAATTCCAAAGTCTTGGTCCAGTGTCAGTTGCTGTCGCCTCTTCCCTGACGTCAGTGTGCCAGGGGTATAAAAGATGCAGCAGACGCCAGTTTCTTCAGTTTTTTCTTTCCCCAGATGTCAGGTGTCCCCAAATTGGTAGGCTAAAAATTTATGCCAATAAGTATGCATGCAATAACAAACATTTCCTTCATCTACAAACAAATACACCACATAGGTTGTATAGGACAGAGAAGTACAGATAAGTCCCAGCAAAGAAAAGGGGGATGGCGGGTGGGTAACCTGGACTGCAACAGTGAATACACTCGAACATCTACATTTATGGTAGGTACACAATTGTACTATGTTCATCGTGTTTCACTGTTGCAGTCATTACACTTGGGTTGAATCCCAAAGCTGAGGTAGGGTGGCTGGGTCTAAATAGGATTAGGAGAGGCTATAAGACCCTGCAAAACTGCAGTGGCTAAGCCTGCTCTGGATTTAGAGTAGAGAGGTAAATGGTAGAGCTTGGTGAAAGTGTGCATTGAACTCAAGTTGCAGCCTCTAAAATGTCTTTGGTTGGTAACCCTCTGAGGAAGGCTGTTGAAGTGACTGCTGCTCTGGTAGAATGTGGCCTAATGCCTTTGGGGATTGATTTGCCATGTTGTGAATAACAGAATCGAATGCAGTGGCCTATCCATTTCAAAATAGTCTGCTTAGAGATAGGCTTTCCTTGTGATCTTGCAGCATATGCCACTAAAAGTTGCTCAGTCCTTCTGAAAGCTTTAATTCTGTCCAAGTAGAAGCATAGCTGTGTATGTCCAAAGAATGCAGGAGTCTCTCAACCTTATTCTGTGGGTTTGGATAAAAAGTAGGCAAATGAATGGTTTGGTTAAGGGCCACACTGGACACTACCTTAGGCATAAATGTGGGGTTAGTCCTCAGAGAAACCCTGTCTGGATGGAAAATGATAAAAGGTTCCACAGCCATGAGAGCCTGCAACTCTGTGACTCGTCTTGCAGAGGATATTGCTAGGAGCAGAGCGGTTTTCCAAGATAAGAACTTTATTTCAGCTGCATTGGATGGCTCAAAAGGCAGCATTGTGAGTTTCTCCAAATCATAATTGAGATCCCATGCAGGTATTGGTGCTCTCCTTGGAGGTTTTGTGTGTTTGGCCCCTCTGAGGTACTGCCTTAGCAATGGAGGAAAAAAAATGGTGGTTCCGTATTGTAATGAGCTGAAATGGCAGAGGCATGGATTTTAATTGATGAGAAGGATAGGCCTTTGTCCAGCATCTCAGTTAGGTATTGTAAAATCTGAGGAATGTTTGGTACAAGCGTGTCAATTCCTTGTGCCTGGTTCCAAGCATAGAATCTCTTCCATTTTTCTGCATAAGATTTTCTAGTACTTGGCCTCCAAAATAACATCCATCACTGCTTTAGAGAAAGGTGTGTTCTGAATGGCTACATTATTCGCCATGCTGCCAGATTTAGGGTCCTGAGCTGGCTGTGCAGGATCTGATTGTTTCATTGGGTCAGTAAGTGAGGAATTAGGGGCAATGTCTAGGCTGGGCCTTGAGACAAGCTCCTTAGGATTGGGTACCAGTGCTGGCGGGGCCAGTCTGGGGCAATCAGAATCATTTTTGTCTTCTCGTCTGAGCTTTAGGAGTACCTTGGGAAGGAGAGGCAGAGGAGGAAAGGCATATACTGTTAGGGTTTTCCAGCTGAATGATAGAGCATCCACTTTCCATGCTTGCTTGTGATAAGTCCTTGTGCAGAATCTCTGTAGTTGGCAGTTGTGAGGGGGGGGGGGGTTAAAAGATCCATGTCTGGGCATCCCCATTTCTTTGTTATCATGCTGAAGACTTGAGGATCCAGTTTCCACTCGTGGGGATCCGTAATGTTTCTGCTTAGTTCGTCTGCCAAAAGTATTTTTCTGTCCTGGCAGGAACTGTGCTTGCAGATGTACTTGATAAGTCAATGCTGTGTCCCACAAAGTCATGGCTTGTCTGCAGAGGGGGTATGAATTTGTGCCTCCCTGCTTGTTTATGTACCACATGACTGTAGTATTGTCCGTCCTTATCAGTAGATGTCCTGGATGAAGTAAGGTCCTTGAAAGCTGTTGGGGCATTCTGAACAGCTAGCATCTCTTTGTGATTGATATGCAGATGCATTTGGCTTGAGGGCCATGCACCATGAAAACATTTTCCTGCCATGTGGGCCCCCCAGGCATAATCTGAAGCATCTGTTATTGACTGCCTGGCTGTGGGTAGGTTGAATGGCTGTCCCTTGTTGAGGTGACAAGACTGTGCCCGCCATCAAAACTCCTGTTGAAGGCCAGGAATGAGGGTAATCAATGTTTCCAGGCAGTGGCAATGTTGAGTCCAAACACTTTTTAGATACCATTGTAGTTTCCTCATATGCAGTCTGGCATATGGAATTAGCAGAATGCAGGATGCCATAAAGCCCAAAGCCTGCAGTATTTTTCTTGCAGATAACTGGGTCTTTGTTGCCAACATTGTGAAGTAAGAAGTCAGTTGCCTTTGTTTGTCTGGCGTGAGATAAGCCATCTGGGCAGTTGTATTTAAGCTTGCACCCAGGAATATTATCTCTTGAGAGGGTACTAATTTTGATTTATTTTTGTTTACTGTGTACCCTAGGCAAATCAATAATCTTTTTACAAACTCCAGGTGCTCTAGTAGAATGTCCTTGTCCTCTGCTTGAATAAGGCAATCGTCCAAGTAAGGATAAATTTGAATTCCTCTGTCTGCAATTACTGGTGCCAGGCATTTTGTGAATTCCCTGGGCGCAGTAGATAAGCCAAAGGGCAGTGCAGAGAATTGGTAGTGCATTGAGCCAGCTATGAATCTGAGGTATCTTTTGCAACATTGTCTGATTGGTACATGCAGGTATGCCTCTTTTAGGTCCAAAGTTACAAGCCAAGCCTTCTTGCCCAGCATGGGCAGAAGCTGCTGCAAAGTCAACATTTTGAATTTTGGAACATCCAGAAATGTATTTAGAGTAGACAGGTCCAGTATTGGTCTCCAGGCTTTGTCCTTTCTGGGTACCAAGAAAAGTCTTGAGTAAAATCCTTGTCCCAGCTCTTGCTGTGGTACTCGCTGGATGACCCTCATGTCCATGAGGGATGAAACTTGTTTTTGTGCCTCTGTCCATTGATTGTGTGGCAGATCTGGCATACCTTTTGCCCTTGGCAGGGTGTGAAAGTGGAATCTGTAGCCCTGGGACACTATATTCAAGACCCATTTGTCCCGGGTGATCATGTGCCAGTTTTGACAAAAAAGTGCTAGTTTTCCCCCCTAAGGGTGCTGCCAGAAGATAAGTGCTTGGTGCTGGCAAAGGAAGGTCATTGGGACTGTTTCCTGTATGGCTGCGATTTGTCTTCTCCGCTTTTGGAGGTAGGAGCGCTCCACTGTTTAGGCCTGTATGAACCCTGGGGCTGGGAGCTGCCTCTTTGTGGTCTGTCTGACACTGGAAAGGACCAGTTCTTTGTAGGCCAGTTCCTGCTAAATCTGGGTGGCTGCACCTGTAGGAAATCCTTAACTGTTTGCATAGATTTCGCTTTGTCCTCCATTTTCTTCAACACCACCTCTGCTTTAACACCAAATAAAGTATCATGCTGTAATGGAGCATCTAGTAATTTTGCCTTAACATGATCAGGTAGAATCTGTTCCTTTAACCATGCATGCCTCCTAATGACTGAACCTGTAACTGCGGCCCTGCAAGAGGCCTCTAGAGAATCAAAACCACATTGCAATGTATGCTTTCCCACTTGTTCAGTTGCATGCAATAAATCCTGCATTTCTTTACTTTCTGCACAATCAGAATTTCCCAACATTTTCTGTTTTAGCAGTGACATTAAGTATTGCTGATATTTAAGCATATGAAATTGACAATTTAAAGCCCTCACAGCCAAAGTAGCAGAAGTGTAAACTTTTTCCCCCATCTGTCTAGTGCCCTAGAATCCCTGTCAGAGGCAATAGGGTTTTTTGCAGTAAAAGCCTTGACCCCTTTGGGACCCTGAGAAATAGTTTCTGGGTCAGCAGCAGGGTTTTTATAAAGAAATTTGTGAGTCGTCTGGAACCCTGTAGTATCTGTCTGGTTTTGCAGGGGGTAAAGAGTCAGGAGAAAGGCCGGACTCTGAAAATACATCATCTACAATGTCTAACACAGGGGGAATAGCAAGAGGCCTGTGCTGAGGCAGTAAAAGAAAATCTAAGCCTTTTCTTTGAGTCCACTCTCCCAGTGGAAGTGCTCCCTCACGGTATGCAGGGTTTCCCCAAAAGAAAATTCCTCAGGAGGAGAGGCTGAAGGAATAGATTCTTCGGCATCAGAATCCTCATAGGGAGAAGAGAGTATTCCTGCTAAGAAGAGGAGTCAGAGGAAATGGAAACCTGATCTGAAGATTCATATTCTGTCTCTTGCCTAGGCCTCTTATCAGGAGGGGGATGGGAACCCCTGATCAAGGTAATTAGGTCTTCGGCCATTTTGAGCATCTGTTTTTTAGGCATGGAAGTCTGTCCAGGAAAATGCTGTACTTGTTTCTTTGTCTTTAGAGCAGCTTTAGTTTTGCTTTGGAAGCTGAGGTAGGCTTTACATATAACTGTGTAGGTCTGCAAACACCCTCAGAAGCCGATGCCTGCTCAGCGGCTCTGGACCCATCTGAGGGAATAGTTTCCGAGTGTCCAATACCTTGAGTATCCAGAGGCCTAGCTGACTCCACTTGGGAATCGGCAGTGGCCTGTGGCTCTGAGGTAGCGGGCGTCAGGGGCTGCGAACGTGCCTCACTGAGAACCGGCGATTGGCTTAGCGGAAGCCTAGTCTGTTTTGGACCTCGGATGCCTGTCCTTTTCCTTGCGCTTTTTGTAAACTCCGGTCGCCGGCTGTTCTGACGGCATTATATAATTGAATCTTCGGCCAAAATAATGAAAGGCAAAATCGTACCGACGCTTAATAGTTCGTTGGTTAAATCTAGCACAAAACCGACAACCAGCAACATTGTGATCAGGGCCTAGGCAAGGAATACAGTAAGAATGAAAATCCTTATGAGGTATTTGCTTCCCACAAGAAATACAATTGTTAACTTTTTCTGACATCGGTCTGGAGCAAGAAAAAAGTTTCTCCAACAGGGTACTTAGCTTTAATGAAGACTTCAGATCTGAAATTCGATTTTGAAAATCTCAGGAGTCGGCCGACCGGCACTTGCGAACTGCTTTTGCTTCGGGCGGCAAGAAAGACTGAAGAAAATGGCGTCAGCTGCATCTTTTATACCCCTGGCACACTGATGTCAGGGAAGAAGCGACAGCAACCGACGCCGGACCAAGACTTTGGAATTCGGGCCAACTGCGGGTAGCCTGCCAGCAGGATAACCCAAGTGTAATGACTGCAACAGTGAAACACGATGAACATCCAGGTTAGGGGGAAGGAGGCGAGTACATAACTTCTTTATCTGAAGTAGTTAACTTCATTTGATCAGCTTTGATCAGCAACCTGTGGAACAGAGTCCCCAGCTACCAAAAACTTGGGAGGTCCTCAAGGAAGGATATTCCAGAGCACTGCAGAGCCAAAAGCTGCCCTTTCCTCTGGATATTGAATCCAATTTATAATGAGAGATAAAGGTATGACAGGAAGCCCAAGTAGCCGCAGAACAAATGTCATCCAAGTGCACTCGACCAGAACATAACAGAAATAGAACGGATAGAATGAGCATGAACCCCTAAGGGCACTGGCAGACCAGATATCTTGTATGTGAGCAAAATGCAGTGAGAAAATCCATTAGAGTCACCTTCGACACTGGCTTACCCAAGAAGGGCTTCGCAAAGGAAACAAAGAGCTGCTCTGACTTGCGAAAGGCAGCTGTTCTGTGCAGGTAAAAGCACAACTGTCTATGAACATCTAACAAATGAAGTTTGTATTCCCCTTTACTCTGATAGTTAGGAAAGAAAACTGGTTGATTAAGGGACTGATTGATGTTCGCCTCGGAAGCCACTTTAGGTAAGAAGGACGGGTTAGTCCTGAGAGAGACTGTCCTTATGGAAAACAAGATATGGGGGTTTAGTACAAAGGGCCTGGAGCTCTGACACCCTTCTAGCTGAGGTAATAGCTATTAAGAAAGCAGTTTTCCAACATAAGAATTTTAAATCAACAGAAGCTGCAGGTTCAAAGGGTGGTCCAGTTAGAGCCTGAAGGACCAAAGTTGGGTCCCATGGGGGAACAGCATTACTAATAGGAGGTCTCAAAAGGAAGGTGCCTTTCAAGAAGGTCTTACAAATCTTAGTGGAAGCTAAAGGACTAAGATGGTCTCCAATGTGAAAAGGGGAAATGGCAGCCATTTGAACCTTTATAGTAGAAGAACTGGCCCCTGCTGAATAATATGAGATAGGAAATCAAGGACTGCTGGAATGGGAGCAGTGAAAGGATCCAAATTCCTATCCGATGCCCAAATGGAAAACTGTTTCCATTTGCTGTTGTAAACCTTCCTGGTAGAAGGCTTATGTGCCGCTACCAAGATGAATCTAACTGCAGACGAGATACTGGGAGTCCTGGCAACTAATGGAACTGTACCAACCAAGCTGAGAGCTTGAGGTCATCCAGACTCGCAGTTTCTCATCCCGAAGGATGAGAAATCAGATCCGGGATGGGATCTAAGATCCAAAGAGGAGCTATAAGATGAGACCATAGGTACGGGAACCAGGTTTGAAGAGGCCAGAATGGGGCTATGAGGATAATCTTGTTCCCCAACCAACTAGCTTTCTGTAAAAATGTTGTCATTAACGGAAGAGGAGGATAAGCATAAAGAAGACCGGACGGCCAAGCATGGACTAGAGCTGCCTTGGCTCCCACGGGGATTGCAGCGAAAAACTCACTGCACTTCGTGTTTGAAGGCGATGCGAAGAGATCACAGCAAGGTTGACCCAACTTGCGGAAGATCTGTTTCGCTACTAAGGGGTTCAGAGACCACTCCTAAGGTGAAAGGATAATTAGACTCAGCTTGTCCACTAGGATGTTGGACCGACCCGGAATGTGCGTTGCTAACAGAAAATGGTTGGTGGATATCGCCCAATCATAAACTCTCATGGCCTCTCGGCAAAGAGGGTAAGACCTGGTCCCCCCCCCGTTTGTTGTACCACACCACTGACATGTCTGTCTGAATTGCAACAGTCCCTGGGAGGGAGAAAGGTATGAAGAGCTTGCAACGCTAGAAGCACCGCTCTCATCTCCAGAACAGTGATATGCAGAACGGTCTCTGTCTGAGTCCACGCACCTTGGACAGCTCTGCCCATGCAATGCCCCCCCCCCCCCAAGGCGAGAAGCGTCCGTGGTTACCGTGGCTTGGGGCTGTGGCATTATGAACGGTCGTCCTTCCCGAAGCTCTCGAGATTGGAGCCGCCATATGAGGGAATTTCTGCAAACCCTGCTGAGGGGGATTGGAAAGTCCAATGGGAGTTGAAGGATGGACCACTGGAGGACCCTCATGTGCAAGCGAGCTAAGGGCGAAAGGTTGATTGCTGCTGCCATGGACCCTAAGGCTCTCAGGTCTAACTCTGCTGATGGGGCTAATTGAAGGAGTGCTAGAACGTGAAGGGTTAAACTGCGAAGTCTGTCCGACGTCAAGAAGGCCTTGGTCTGAAACATGTCTATACTGGCCCCTATGAAGTCCAGGACTTGAACTGGTTGAAGGGATGATTTCTTGTAATTTATAGTGATCCCCAACTGGGAGGCTCAGAGCAGGAAGCAATCCCTGGCTGAGCAGAGTAGATGCCTGGTGGAGGCGGCAAGGAGCCAATCGTCCAGGTAAGGCCCTGAACTGGTAATGACTGGCCCCCAACCAAAAGCGGAGAAACCTCCTGGATTGCCTGTCCATGAGAATGTGGTAGTACACATCCTTGAGGTCTATGGAGCACATCCAGTCGTTCTCCTGCAGCAGGGGGAAAATAAACTGAAGAGTGACCATCCGGAATTTCTCCTTGGCAATGAAGAGGTTCATTGTAGAAAGGTCCAAAATTGGTCTTAAGTCCCCCGTCTTTTATGGCACCAAAAAGAACCTGGAGGAATTGCCTAACCTGGACTGGTCTGGGGGGACGTGCTGGATGGCTCTTTTTTCTAGCAGCTTATTTATTTCTAAAGCTGTAGCCTTCTCTGATTGGGTGGAACATCGGGGAGGCGCCTCGACTGAGGAGGAAGATTTATGAAAGGAATAGAGCAGCCTCTGGATATTATTCGAAGCACCCAGCGATCTGTCATGATCGACTCCCATTGTGCCAAGTGCTTCGAAAAACACCCCCCAACTGCTTCCAGAGAGGAGCAGTCAGGCAAACCCTCAGGGCTGCTGCGTGGGTCGATCGGAAAAGGGTTCCCGCAACCAAAAAATTCTTCGGCCCCCCTCTGCCTCTGGGCCAGCGTCCACCTTGTCCCCCTCTGCCTCTTAAGGACGAAGGGTCCGGAGCATAACGGGACTGCTGAGACTTCCGGAACCGCATCTTCTTTTGTCCTCTCTGGTTCCTGGAAAAGAGCTTTTGAGGAGCCAAGAAGCGGATTCCGACAGCAGACAGCGTCTTCCCGTCTTTCTCACTCTGGACCAATGCATCGCGGACAGTCTTGCCAAACAGGGTAGAACCGAAGGGAGCGTTCACGAAGGGCGCCTTGAAGGGTTCCACAAAGTCGGAGCCAGGCGTGACGCCGTAAGGCGATGCCTGATCTGCTGGCTCTAGCGGCCCCCTCCGTGGCATGGGAGAGTAGCCACATAGTAGCGTTCAATACAGATTTCAGAGTGGCCATGCGAGTTGAGAAGGTCCATTTGTCCTCGGCCGACATGGACTCGGGGGGGAGACTCAACGTATTCCTTCACCAGATCCCGCTGGAGCCTAATCACATAGGCCAAGTAATTCAGCGACCTTATGGAAAAGGTAGCCGAAGCAAACATCCGCTTTCCGATATGATCCATCGTCCGAGATTCCTTATCAGGAGGAAGGACCGAGGAACTATCCTGTGCCAGTTCCTTCTTGGTGGCAGCCGCCACCACCATGGCATCTACCGGGGAACCTTTACTCCACGCTGTCCTATCCACAGGGGGACTAAGGATCTTATCTGGTCTCCTGAGGATTGGCTCTACAGTGTCCGGCTCCTGCCACGCCCTGGTAATGAGGTCTACCAGGGGGTTGGCTGGAGGGGACACCCAAGAGGTAGACGGGCCTGTGTGTCACGCCTCCAGAAACACAGACTCATCCAAGGAAGGCTTTTGGGCTGACCACCCCCCTTTTAGGCGTAGCATTTCCATAATGTCTCCAAAGGAGACGTCCTCGGGGGGGGGGGGTGACCTGGGGGAACTTTCCCCTTCCTCTAAATCGGTGTCTTCAGTGAGGGACTCGGGGGAGTCCAAGTACCTCTTCTTACACTTGCGTTTGTGAGGAACCTCCTCGGCGGGACTGTCCGAGGAGGGCTCACCAACAGGGTCATGTTCCTCCAGCGGAACTGGCTGGGGCGTCGACGCAGGCTGTCCCTGGTGCCGGATGATGGAAGACAAGCCCATCTGCGAGGGAATGTTGTCTGAATCCGTAGCACAAGCAGGGGGTCTCAAACCTCTCGAGTGAACCCTCTCCACCACGTTGAACACCGAAGGTGAACCGCTCTCTCTGGGTTCCATGAGCAACACCCTCAGATCCGACGCGGGGATCAGCGTCGGAGCCGAAGTGATTGGACCCGAAAGAGAAGTGTGCTCTGACTGCAACAGAGCCGAAGACACACTTACCCCCTCGGATCCGACGCATGGCTCTCAGCCCCGAGAGCTCGGATCCGAAAAGGGATCCGACAAACTCAAGGACATGGCCGGCGTCGATGTAGCAACTACTATCGGTGCAGACTCCCCGACTCCGAGACTACTCGGATCTGATGGCTCCGAAACCCGATAATGGATCGAAGAAGGAGCTATGGGGGCAAAAAATGGGGCTGAGCTCCTCCCGGAGGGGGGGTGGGGCAGGAGCACTCCCATCTGTATCTGGGCTTGGAGAAAGCGACGCATCATCCGATCCATGTCAGCATCTGAGAGGCTTCGTGTCGACCTAGAAGAGGCCGCCGAAGCTGGCCGGGAAGGCCACCGCGACGACTTCAAAGACGGCCGGGGCTCCTCTGCCGGCTCTGGCGAGAAACATGGAGAACGGAGCCGAGAGGGGGAGGACCCGGGAATCTTCAGGGGAGAAGAGAGCTGTTTAGATGGCGGGGCCAAGGGGGCTGAGTCGGCCCGCCGCTTGTGGCTCCTATGTTTCTCTCTATCCCTCTCTCTCTCTTGCTCCCTTCTCTCTCCTCTCTTTTCTCTTGGAGTCCTTCTCTCCCTGGGAAATGGTGGGAGGTTGAGTCCCAGTCAGGGGAGATTGCACAGCTGTCTGAACAGCCAAAGCCACGGCTGGAGCCACTGAGGGAGAGGAGGAAGAAGCAGAATCCACGGGTATAAGACCCGCCAGGATCAGCTTGTTCCTATTATCCCTCAGAGCCCGGGGGTTAAAGGCTGCGCAAATATGGCAGCTTGATGATAAATGTGCTACCCCCAGGCAAAGAACGCACTGAGTGTGGTCATCGGCTGGGGAGAGCTTATGGCCACACTCAGAGCACTTGAAGAAAATGACCTTAGGCCATACCAACCACAACCACACACACACTTACACACAAGAATAAGGGGAAGGGGGAATATACTAAAACTAAGCTAGGCTAATGGGTTTAAACAATCACAGACACACACACACACACACCTCTAAATATTTTGCAAAAAGTCAAGAATTTACCCAATATTCACTACCTAACTGCCAGGAGCTCATAACTCTTGCTTGTTAAAGCTGCGGCAAATGAGATCTTGGGACTGAAAGGAGGTAGCAGGGTATTATGGGTAAGGGGAGGAGCTTGTAGCTCGGATCTTTAGTTTGGAAAGCTGCCAGCTCGGATCCAGGTCGGATCAGATACCCACAGGTTGCTGATCAAATGAAGTTAACTACTTCAGATCATAAGTTACGTACTTACCATAACTTGGCACCTTTGTTGTCCATTTTTACTTTTCCTCACAAATGGGTCTAGAATCTGATCCTTGGATCCAACTTGGACGCTTACAAAAAACTTGGGATCCAATTCTCGAGCTCCTCTTTCAATCCATAATGCTCTGTCTTTAACCCCTTAGATTGAGTTTGCTGCTTAAGTGCTCACTTATTACAGAAATAGGACAGATATGAGAAAAAAGGCATGAGGCTCAAACTAGGAACTTAAAGGTTCCAATGTCATCTGACAGATGCTTCGAGGAGTGACAGTGACAGTGACAGGAGGGAAGATGAGGAAGAATGAAAATGGACAACACAGATGCCAAGTTATGGTAAGTATATAACTTCTAAATCTGATGTCCTTTTCATTCTTCCTCACGAATGGGTTAGAGTCCCCAGCTACGCAACTCTTGGGAGGTCCTAAGGAAGGACATGCCAGAGCACTGTTGAACCAAAGGAATCTCTGCTTCTGGGACAATGTCTAATTTGTAATGTGTAACAAAGGTATTAGTCTTTGACCAAGTGGCTACAGTGCAGACATAGTCAATGAAACGTCTTGAGGAAAAGGCAGATGATGAGGCAGCCACGGGATCTAGTGGAATGAGCTCAGGACGATGAGTCATTTCCAAACCTATTTTAGAATAAATCAATGAAATACAATCAGTTAACCATTTGCCCAAAATAATTATGGAAACTACCCGACCTAAGCGGTTAGGGGAAAAGGATACAAACAGCTGATTAGACTTCTTGTTCTGTGAAGATAAAAACGTCTGTGAACATCAAGAAAGTAAAGCACATATTTGCCTTATTAGAAAACTTTGGAAAGAAAACTGGTAATTAGATAGACTGGTTAATGTTAGTCTCTGTAGCCACTTTATGCAGAAAGGAAGGACGGTCTGTAGGGACACCCTGTCCTTATAGAAAATAATGTAAAGAGGCTTAGCCGATAAGGCATGGATCTCAAAAATTCTTTTAGCTGAGGTGACAGCTACTAAAAAGATTGTTTTCCAAGAAAGAAACTTCATACAGCATTTGTCTGCTGGTTCAAAAGGTTTCTGAGTTAATCCCTGAAGGACTGTTGTCAGATCCCAAGGAGAAGAGGGGTCCTTTATTGGAGTTCTAAGGAGGAAACTCCTTCCATGAAGGCTTTACATAACCTGAAAGACGCCAGAGAGAATTACTTGTGCCTTGGGTGGAAGTTGGAAATGGCAGCCAATTGAACTTTAATAACAGAAAAACTAGCCCCTTCCTTAAGAAGAGTAGTGAGAAAAAGAATGGCTGAAGTAGGTGCTGAAAAAGGGTCATTATTCTCCTTGGAAGCCCACATAGAAAATCCTTTCCATTTGCTTCTGTAGACTTTCTTGGAAGCCTTCTGGGAGGCCAAGATGATGTCACAAACTGGTAGGCAACCTGGACCGTCTATTACTGTAACTGGAGAAACCATGTGGTCAGCCTGAGAGTATGGAGACTGGGATGTTAAAATCCTGATGGATGAGATAGGAGATCCTGAGCAGGTTTCAGTATCCATGGAGGATATTTCAAGTGAGACCAGGGGAAGGGAAATCGTACCTGTCGAGGCCAAAATGGGGCAATGAGGATGACTGAGCCCTTCATCCAATTTGCTTTTTGTAGGAACTTCGGAATAAGAGGAAGAGGGGGATAGGCATAAAGGAGACTAGGGGGTCAATTGTGAATCAGACCAGCTCTCAGTGACTCCTCTGGAAGGGGGATTAGAGTGAAGTACTTTCTGGAGTTGTTGAGGGGAGAGGCAAACAGGTCACAGCAAGGTTGGCCTCAATGCCTGAAGATATTTGCTACTGTGACTGAGGGACCACTCAGGAGGAATCAGAATAGACCTGCTGAATCTGTCAGTGCATTGGATTTCCCTGGTATGCAAATTGCAATAAGAAAGTGGTATGAAGAGATCGCCCATTCCCAGACCCTCAGGGCCCCTCTGCACAATGTGTAGGAATGGGTTCCTCCTTGTTTGTTGATGTACTAGACTGACATTGTCTGTGTCAACTGCAATAGTCCCTAGAGGGAGAATGTCCTGAAAGGCTTGCAACATTAGCAGGACTGCTCATCTCTAGGACACTGACATGCAACTTGGTCTCCGAGGGGGTCCACATGTCTTGGACCATCTTTCCGATGAAATGCCCCCCTCCACCCCAGCTGGGAAACCTCTGTGGTCACTGTGGCGACTGGCGGAGGAAGGGAAAACAACCTGCCCAACAACAGATTGGACTGTATCTACCAGCGAACATGACACTTGCAAACTGGAATGAGTTTTATGTGAAATGACAGAGGCTGGTAAAGAACAGACCACTGTACCACCAGTGTCCACTGACGGATTCTCAAAAAGTCTTGTTAGAACTAGTAGAATGGCAGCTGACACTGACCCAAGAGCTTGTAGTTTTGCTGGAGGGAACAGATGAGGCAGAATGGCACACACCTGATTTCTCAATGACATGATACGATGAGGCTGAGTCAGTATTCAGTCGAGTTCCTATAAATTCCAGAGTTTGTACAGGAGTTAAATTCAAGTTGACATGGTTTATTGAAATGCCAAAGGAGTTGGAGATCTGAAGCAATTAATCCCTGGCTTGCAGAAGTTAATGCTTGGTTGGGGCAGTGAGGAGCCAATAGTAGACATAGGGAAAATCTGGAATCCTTTGAGACTCAAGTCAGCCATCATGACTCTCATGCATTTGGTGAACACCCTGGGGTCTGCGGAGTCAAAAGGGCAGTGCTCTGAATTGGTAGTGACTGGCTCCTAAACAAACGTGCAGGTATCTCCTAGAATGCCTGTCTATTTTGATGTGATAGTGCGCATCCTGGAGCTCTACAGAGCACATCCAATCATCTTTGCAGAGAAGAGACAGGATCGACTGAACCGTAACAATTCAAAGCTTTTAGACTTCTTTATAATCCAATTCAAAATTGCTTAGATCCAGAATTGGTCTCAGGTCACCCATTTTCTTAGGCACTAAAGAGAAGCGGGAGTATGTTCCGAATCCTGTTAGGGTGGGACCTCCAGGATGACTCTTCTGTAGCAGCTATTGAATTTCTTGAGTTGCATATTCCTTCTGACTGGGTGGAATGTTGGGGAGTTTTTTCCTTTGGACAGGAGATGGAAGGGAAAAAGGTATATAGTAACCTCCAGATATTATTCTTAGCATCCATGCATTCTTTGTGATATCTGTCCAGGCATCTAGGTGCAAGGAAAAACTATCCCCAACTGCCTTTAGAGGTGGACACTCTGGCACTGCTTCAGGAGCGCTGATACGGTCCATCAGACAAGGAGTCTCTGAAGCCATGGTTTTGCAGACCCCCTCTGCCTCTGGAGTGACATCTGCCATTGAAACCTCCTCCTCTGCCTCTGGAGGAAGTATCCCCATGCAAGTCCTGAAAATGTCCCTGTGATTTCTGGAATCACATTTTCTAACCACCTCACTGGTTCCTAAAGAATGTACATTGAGGGGTAGAAATTCGATTCTAATGGCAGACGGCGTCTTTCCCTTCTGATTGCCGCGGGTGAACGTGTCTTTCACTGATGGCTCAAACAAAGAGCAGCCATCAAAGGAAGCATTTACAAAAGATGCCTTGGAGGGTTCTGCAAAGTCTCTAAGCTTCATCCAGACATGTCTCCTAACAGCTATGCCTGAACTGGCTGCTCATGAGGCACCCTCTCTGCTGTATGGGAGATCAGCCTCATCGATGAATTGGCAACGGATGAGAGAGTAGCCAGTTGTGAAGAAACGTTCTTGAGATTCTCCACAGACAAGGACTAAGACTTTGAAAGCTCCTTGATCAAATCTCTCTGAAAGCGAGTAAAATGTGCCAGGTACCTTAATCTCAGTGTTAATGTGGCTGAGGTGTACATACGTTTTCCAAATCTGTCCATTGCTCTGGACTCCCTGTTCACTGGACAGACAAAGGAGCTTTGTTCCTCTAGCTCCTTCTTTGTGGCCACCACCAGAACTACGGTATCAACTGGGATTTCCTTGCTCCAGTGAGGTCTGACGGGGGAATTAAAAACTTATCCGGGCACTGGGGGATCAGCTCAACAGTGTCCAGTTTCTTTCAAACCCGGCAGGAAACCAGATCAATAAGTTCATAAGCCGGAGAGGGGTCACCCGAGTTGTAGATGAACCAGCCCTGAAAGCCTCCAAAATACCAATTCTTCAGGAAGAGGATTTTGGGAGGACCAGCCACCATTCTGTTTGAGGATTTCCAGGATGTCCTCAAAGGAAGCATCGCCAGGTGGCAATCGGGGGATCCTTCTCTCTCCTCAAAATCAGTGTCTTCTGTGAGACTCCATGGCGGAGTCTATGTGCCTCATCTTACACATTCTCTTCTGAGGTGCCTCTTCAGCAGGGGGCTTGGGAGAGGTGTCAGAAGAAAGAGGGAATCCCACTGGGAACATCTGTAGAGGCTTCTCTGAGCTGGCTGACCTTGAGGAGCAGAAATGATGGGCTCAGAGTTCAGCCCTAATGAGGGATCAGGGATAGGATCAAACACTACAGAAGGTGGCTCTCTATGCAAAGAGAAAGACCTTTCTACTACCTGGAAGGCTGACGGACCCAGGGAAAGCTCTCCCCCATTCCTGGGAGCCAAAGCAAGGAAGGTTGGGGGCCAACCCCAGATCTGAGCCCTCAGGAGAGAATTGGATCCAAGCTGTCCAAGGCTGAGGCACAGAGGAGAAAGGAAGGATCTGAACCCAACCCCTAGACCCAGCGCCAAAATCTTGGATCAGAGACCTGCCCTGGTCCGAAGGTATTGCAGCAGGATTAGTCAGGGATACTGTTTGGAGTTGAAGAATGGAGCTTCTTCGAATCGGATGCCGAGCAGAGGTCTTGGATCCTAGGACTTTGAAATCTCAGGTGAGATTGGAGAAGGAAACCATATCAGTTGGGCAGGAGTGCTCACAGATTCGAGAGGAGACAGCTGGCAGGACCCCCATCTGGATCTAAACCCTAAGAACTCTACACATCATCCTGTCCATGTCGGCCTCTGTCAAGCTATTTGAAGACCTAGATGATGATGCGGATGCCAGCCTGGAGTGCTCTGCCGGCGTATGAAATAACTAGGAAGGCAAAGAGGGTGACACGGGCTTTAATACAAACTCTGGCATACGCCTCTACTCGTCGGATCAGAGGGTCTGAGATCTGAGAAAGAGGTGGATGGGAGCAGAAAACTGGCAGTAGGGGCTGAGCCAGATGGATCCAAGGGCAGCCCAATAGGCCTTGGAACAGACAAAACTGGATCAGAGACTTTTCGCAACTTTCCAAACGGTTCTGAGGAAGTTTTTGGAGACTCGGAAAGTGTCTTTTCCTCTGCTCTGAAACCACTTGAGTTGGTTTTTGATGGGGTTTCAGAATTTGCACAAAGTAGTTCTTTCAGGATCAGTTTTGTTTCTAGGGTAGGAGAGGGCTCTAGGATTAAATATAGTACAAACTGTGCACAAAGAATCCAAATGGGCCACTCCTAGACAGTACACAAACTTCTTGTGGGCATCAGAATTAGGAATCTTATGCCTACAAGAAGTGCAATTCTTAAAAAGTACAGTTTTGTACCTACCATAAATGTAGATGTCCGATAGGAATGCATCTGCAGTCCTTACAAATGGGTTGTCCTGTCGTCAGGCAGCCCTTCGGTCGGCCGGATTCCAAAGTCTGGGTCTGGCCTCGGCTGGTGTCGCACTTCACCCGACGTCATTGCTGCAGTTACTCGGGTATAAAGGCATCAGCCGACGCCATTTTCCTCAGTGTTTCTTGCCCCAGATGCCAGGTGCCCTCTAGGAAGGCTAAATTTTGATAAATGCCAATGGTTCAAAATATTAGAGAGCAAACAAAACATAAGCATGTATCTACATATATACAAACAAATACACCATAATAGATTCCCCCAGCTAGCTATAAGAGGGGCAAATACCCTAGGAGTACCACAGAGGGGAAGGAGGGTGGGTAATCCTGACTGCAGATGCATTCCTATCGGACATCTACATTTATGGTAGGTACAAAACTGTACTATGTCCTTCAAGGATGCATCTGCAGTCCTTACAAATGGGTAGAATACCATAGCCAAACTGGGGGAGGAGGAAAGATAGAATTATGGTGTAGTTAAGATCCCTTGCAAAACAGCAGTGGCAAAACCTGCTCGGGATCTAGAGTATAAAGGTAAATTATAATGCTTGGCAAATGTATGCACGGAGCTCCAAGTAACAGCCTCTAAAATGTCTTTGGTAGCCACTCCTGAGAAAAGCTGTGGTAGTGGCTGTAGCTCTTGTAGAGTGAGGCCTGATGTTTTCTGGAGTTTTCTTTCCATGGTAGGAGTAACAAAATCTAATGCAATTTCCTATCCACTTAGATATTGTCTGTTTTGTAATTGCTTTCCCTTCCATTCCTGTTGCATATGCTACCAGTAGCTGGTCAGTTTTTCTATTGCTCTTGGTCCTGTCCAGGTAGTAGCGTAATTGTCTGTGTACATCCAAGGTATGCAACAGTCTTTCTCCCCTGTTCTGTGGATTGGGGAAGAATGTAGGTAGGTGGATAGCCTGATTTAAAGATACTCTGGAGACCACCTTAGGCATAAAAGTAGGATTTGTTCTCATGGACACTATCTTGATGGAAGATCAGGAAGGGTTGTACTGCCATTAATGCCTGTAGCTCAGAAACCCTTCTTGCTGAAGTGATTGCCAGCAGGAAAGCAGTTTTCCATGATAAGTATTGCAATTCTGCTGTTGCTGCTGGTTCGAAAGGAGGTAGTGTCAATTTTTCTAGCACAAAGTTTAAGTCCCATGCAGGTAATGGTGGCTTCCTAGGAGGTTTTACATTTTTAATTCCTCTCAGAAACTGCCTGAGCAAAGGATGTGAGAAAACTGGAGGATCCAAGTCGTATTCTGCTGAAATAGCTGAGGCATGAATCTTAATGGAAGAGTAGGACAGGCCTTTGTGGAATAGCTCTGCCAAGTATTCCAGGATGTTGGCTATGTTTACCAGTGACACATCTTCCCCTTTAGCAGTACTCCAATGAGATATCTTTTCCATTTTGCTGAATAGGTTTTCCTTGATGAAGGTCTGCGAGCTTCTAAGATAATGTCCTTAACCCTTTGGGATAAATTTGGGTTAATTTGTCTTATGCAATGTTCCAGGCAGTCAGCTGCAGAGTTTTCAGGTTTGGATGCAGGGTGTTGTAATTGTTCTGAGTTAACAGCAAGGGAACTAGGGGTAAGGGCCATATCTGCTCCCGAGACATGCTCCTCAGTAATGGGTACCAATGTTGCCTTGGCCAATCTGGAGCTATCAGAATGATCCTTGGACATTCCTCTTTGATCTTCAATAGCACCTTGTGCATCAAAGGAAGTGGTGGGAATGCATATGCTGACAGATTTTTCCAACTGAAGGATAGGGAGTCCACCTTTCATGCCAGTGGGTGGTACGTCCTGGTGCAGAATTTCTTTAATTGGTGATTGAGTGGGGATGCAAATAAGTCTATTTCTGGGAGACCCCATTTTCTTGTAATGGTTTTGAAGATGTCCGGATGCAGCATCCATTCGTGGGCATCCGTGGTAGTCCTGCTTAATATGTCTGCTAGAGTGTTTTCTTTTCCTGGTACAAAGATTGCTTGTAACTGAATGTTGTAACTCAGGGCCACATTCCAGAGGTCCAGGGCCATCCGGCATAGAGGGTACGAATGTGTGCCTCCCTGCTTGTTGATGTACCACTTAACTGTGGTGTTGTCTGTCCTTATCAATTGGCCTTGTCGAAGAAATGGTTTGAAAGTCTGAATTGCCAGTTTTACTGCCAGCATTTCCTTTAGGTTTATGTGTAGGTGCAGCTGCTCTTGGGTCCATAAACCCTGTATGCATTTGTTCATCATGTGGGCCCCCCAACCGAGGTCTGAGGCGTCCGTTGTGATGGTTTGGCTTGGTTGAGTGCTGTGGAAGGGCAATCCTTCGTTTGATTGACAGGCCTGAGCCCACCATTAGAATTCTTGCTTCAGGCATGGAATTATTGGAATTTGAGTTTCTAGGCTGTGCTTGTGCTGAGACCATAAATTCCTTAGGTACCACTGTAGTTTTCTCATATGCAGTCTGGCATGTGGGACCAATATTATGCAGGATGCCATGAAGCCCAATGCTTGTAGGACTTTTCTTGCTGTTAGATGGTTTTGTTTTGTTAATGCCAAGTAGAGAGGGAGTTGCTCCTGTTTTTCTACTGTTAGGAATGCCATTTGTTTGGATGTGTCCAGCTCCGCACCCAAAAAGGTTATCTTTTGGGATGGTATCAGCCTTGACTTTTTTATATTGACTGTGTATCCCAGGGCTTGTAGGAGGTAAATGACTCTTTTCAAGTCTTCTGCTAGCTTGTTTTTGTTGTCCGCTTGTATTAGGCAGTCGTCCAGGTAAGGGTAGATTTGGATTCCCTGAAGCCTGCAATGAGCGATTACTGATGCCAGGCATTTCGTGAACACTCTGGGCACAGTAGATAAGCCAAAGGGCAATGCTGAGAATTGATAATGCTCTGATCCTGCAAGAAATCTGAGGTATCTTCTGCAATTTGGTCGTATGGGGACGTGCAGGTATGCCTCCTTGAGATCTAGAGTTACCAGCCAAGACTCCTTGCCCAGCAAGGGAAGAAGCTGCTGTAGGGTCAGCATTTTGAATTTTGGAACAATGAGGAATGTGTTTAAAGCGGACAGATCGAGAATAGGTCTCCATTTGCCTTCTTTCCTTGGTACTAGGAAGAGTCTGGAGTAAAAGCCCTTTCCTTGCTCCATAAGTGGTACCTTTTCCACAGCTCTCATCTTTAATAATTGATTTACTTGTTGTAGAGCTTCTGCCTTTTGATTTGGAGGTAGGTTTGGCATTCCTCTCTTTCCTGGTAGAGTATGGAAATGAAACCTGTAACCTTGGTCTATTGTCTGCAAAATCCACTTGTCTCTTGTGATGTAATGCCAGTTCTTTGTAAATAAAGCTAGCTTCCCGCCTAAGGGTGCTTCTAGTTGTTCCCTGGTAGGCGGTGCCACAGCCAAGTCACTGCGATTGTCCTGTAGTAGTGGTGGTGGCTGTGTCTGTGCCTCGCTGGTTGTTACCCTGCCACTGGCGTCCCCTGTAGGCACCTCTGGATTGGTTTCTGCCTCTTGAACGCCTATTCCTGCCTCTCTGTGCCTTGGAGGAGTCTGGAAAGGACCAATTCTTGGAGGGCCAATTCCTGCTAAACCTTGGAGGTTGGACCTGTAAGAAATCTTTCACTGTTTGGACAGATTTTGCCTTCTCTTCCATCTTCTTCAGCACCTGTTGTGCAGGAGAGCCAAACAAATTGACCTTGTCCATGGGAGCATCTAATAGTTTTGATTTGACATGGTCCGGTAAGGCCTGCTCTTTTAACCATGCATGCCTTCTGATAACTGTGCCAGTCATGGCTGATCTAAAGGAAGCCTCCAGTGCATCATAGCCGCATTTTAAAGAATGGTTACTAACTTGCTGAATGTTATGTACCATTTCCTGAACATATTTCTTGTCTAAAGGTTCATCAGAGGCTAGACAAGCTGCTACGTCGTGGTCTGGGCCTAAACAAGGTAAGCAGTAAGAGTGGAAATCTTTATGAGGTATTTGTTTTCCACAAGTTAAACAGTTATTGACTTTTTCTGACATCGGCTGAGGCAAGAAAGAGTCCCCAATGGGGTACTTAGCTTTTTAGAAGTCTTCGGTAGTAGTAGAAGTATTCGGTAGTAGTAATCTCTGGTTCTGACCGACCGGCACTTGCGAACAGCTTCTGCTTCGGGCGCCACGCGGCAAGAAAGACTGAGGAAAATGGCGTCGGCTGATGCCTTTATACCCGAGTAACTGCAGCAATGACGTCAGGTGAAGTGCGACACCAGCCGAGGCCAGACCCAGACTTTGGAATCCGGCCGACCGAAGGACATCTTGTATGTTTCTCTGACATGGTAGGCAGCAGATAGACAGTAAACCTGAAAAGAAAAAGGGTTTTCAACAACACTGAGTGTAACCTGAAGGTAGAAGGTTAAATATTTAAATTTCCAAAAGTTTAAACCAAAAGTTCAGACAAAAAGAAACTTTTTTTTTTTAAGTAGAAATATATAAATCTAGGAGGAAGATAGATACCAGTCAAGTACTACAAGTGTACAAGAGAAAGTAAGGAAACGGTAAATGGGGAAAAACCTTAACACCTGCAAACAGCTGAGGGAGGGGAAAAAGAAGTTATGTACCTACCATAATGTTCCATGTTAGTTGTCTTCATCTCGCCTTCTTTCTTGCTTGTTGGGATCGGAGCCGATCCTCTGCTCAGACTCGGCCATCTTCTATAGCTCGAGAGCTGTTTACTGGCTCGAGGCTACCCCTTATCCCATGATGCCTAGCGCTAGCTCCCAGATCTCATTTGCAATAGCTAACCCCAGACATAGCCAGAGAATCAACCTGTCCAAACAAACAGGTTGAGCAAACCTGCAATACTCTCTCAGTCAGTATAGGAAACAAACCACAGAAAACTAAGCTAGTGAAACCAGAACTCCTCTCGGTCCAAATAGGACAGGGGGCTGGAGGGTGGGACGCAAGAAAGAAGGCAAGATGAAGACAACTAGCATGGAACGTTATGGTAGGTACATAACTTCTTTATGTTAAGTTGTCTATCTCGCCTTCATTTCTTGCTTGTTGGGACAGCGTCCCTAGCACCTACGATCCTGGGTGGCTCAATGGAACAGACTCTTCAGAACAGTGGAACCAAAGTTAGCTCTAAATCTACTCCTGGAGACCATGTCTAACTTGCAATGAGAAACAAAGGTAGGAGGATTTGCCCACGTGGCAGTGGCACAGATAGAGTCCAAGGGCAACCTAGCCTGGAAGGCTACAGAGGTGGCCAAAGCCCTAGTAGAATGACCTTTCGGTTTGATAGACAACTCTGTTTCTTAGTTGATAGATGAAGGTAATAATGTGAGACAACCACCTGGACAGGGTCACTTTGGAAACTGGAAGACCTTGTTTGCCCCTAGCATAGAAAAGGAAAAGTTGGTCCGACTTTCTTATATCCTTCGTTCTATGCAGGTAAAAACGCAATTGTCTATGAACATCCAATTGGTGTAGTTTGTATTCTGCCTTGTTGGTGTGGTTAGGGAAAAACACAGGGAGGTCTACAGATTGGTTTAGATTATTCTCTGAGCAGACTTTCGGAAGGAAGGAGGGATTAGTTCTCAGAGCAACCCTGTCCTTATGAAAAACTAAATATGGAGGACGAACACTCAGTGCATGAAGTTCCGAGACACGACTGGCGGAGGTAATAGCTACCAGAAAGAGTTTTCCAAGGTAGGAACTTAATGGAGCAGGATGCAGCCGGTTCAAAAGTGGGCATGATCAAGGAGGCTAGTACCAAATTAAGGTCCCAAGGAGGAGGGGGATCTCTTACTGGGGGCATAAGGAGAGTAGTCCCTCTGAGAAAGGCTTTACACAGCTTATGAGACAATGTTTAGATTAGAAAAAACAACATGAAAATTAGAGATGGCCGCTAGTTGTACCCGGACTGTGGCAGAAGTGGACCTGGAATGGAAAAGCTCTGTTAGGAACTCCAAGATTTCGTGCACTGGGGCCGAAAAGGGATTTATGTTCCTAGCCTCCACCCAACAAGAGAAACGTTTCCATTTGCTAGCATAAGTCTTCCTAGTGGCGGATTTGTGAGAGGACACAATCTCGCGCACGGCTGGGGAAATGCTGGGAAGCCTGGCCAAGGTTGGAATTGGATCAACCAAGCTGTGAGCTGGAGTGTTTGGAGGGATTGATGCAGCTCTCCTGATTGATGAATCAGTAGGTCTGGAATAGGATCCAGAGTCCAGGGCTGCTCGATGAGGTAATGGTGCAGGAACGGAAACCATATCTGTCGAGGCCAGTAAGGGGCAATTAGGATCATTTTGCAACCCAACGGAATAGCTTTCTGTATGAGTTTGGGTAAAAGAGGGAATGGAGGGAAGGCATAAAGAAGTCCCTGAGGCTAATCGTGGACTAGAGCGTCTGTGAGAAGGTGATCGGGAAGCGGTAAAAGGGAGAAGTAGTTGCTGCATTTGGTGTTTAAGGGGGTGGCAATCAGATCGCAGCAAGGCTGTTCCCATTTGCGGAAGATCAGATCTGCAACTACCTGATTCAGAGACCACTCGTGAGGCATGAGAATAGCTCTGCTGAGCCTGTCCGCTATGACGTTTGGACTTCCCAGGGATGTGCGTTGCAATTAGAATTTGTTGGGAAGAAATCGCCCATTGCCAGAATCGGAGTGCTTCTCGACACAGGGGGTAGAACCTGGTTCCGCCCTGCTTGTTGATGCACACCACTGACATGTTGTCCGTTTGAATTGCAATGGTTGCAGAAGGGAGAGAGTCCTGAAGGGCTTGCAACGCTAGGAGCACAGCTCTCATCTCCAAGACATTTATGTGCAGATGGTACTTGTGAAGCTGCCAAGTGCCTTGGACTGTCCTGCCCTGATAATGCCCCCCCACCCTATCAGTGAGGCATCCGTGGTCACTGTGGCAACCGGAGGGGACTGAATGAAGGGTCTTGCCCTGAGTCACTAGAAGGGAGGACCATCCACCAGGAAAGGTGTCTTTTGCATGCTTCTGTAATCATGATCATATGAGACATGGGGAGCTGCTGGAAGGACCACTGTGTGAATAGAAGCCACTGAAGGATTCTCATGTGAAAACGGGCCAGAGGTATCAGAAGAATTGCCGCTGCCATAGAGCCTAGGGGTTTGAAGGACATACCTGACTTGTACCCTTTTGCACTGCATGAGGAATTTAACCTGCTGGCGAATTGTGGACACCCTGTCCAAAGGTAGCTTTGCGTACATGCTCCTTGTGTCCAAGTCTGCTCCTATACAAGTAATAGATTGACAGGGCAACAAGGCAGATTTTTTGAAATTTATAGTAATGCCTAGCTGAGAGCAAATTGAAATTGTGTACTCCCTGGCTTGAAGAAGTTGATACCTGGTAGTAGCAGTGAGGAGCCAGTTGTCTAGATATGGAAACACCTGGAATCCTTGAAGCCTCAGGTGAGCTGTGACCACTGCCATACATTTGGTGAACATCCTGGGGGCTGTGGTGAGACCAAAGGACAGAGCTCTGAACTGATAATGACTGGCTCCCAGCCGGAAGCGAAGGTACCTCCTGGAGCATCTGTCCCATCTGTCCATCTTGATATGATAGTACACATCCTGGAGATCTATGGAGCACATCCAATTGTCCTGACCCAGAAAGGGTAGAATGGACTGTAGCGTGACCATCTGAAACTTTGTTCTTTGAACAGACTTGTTCAGTCTGCTGAGATCCAAAATAGGTCTCCAGTCCCCTGTCTTTTTTGGTACCAGAAGGAACCTTGAGTAAGTTCTGGATCCGTATTGGTCTGCCGGGACTTCCTGGATGACTTTTTTCTAGCAGTTGTGGAACTTCTATAACTGCTTGGTCCCTCAGATTGGGTGGAACATCTGGGGGGGGGGGGCTTGCGTGACGGAAAAGGGGGTTGAAAGAATGGGATTCTGTAACCTCCGGATATGATTGAATGTACCCATTTGTCTTGCATTAGGTTTAGCCAGGCCTTTGGGTACATTGAAAGTCTTCACCCAACTGCCTCCAGAGGCGGACAGTCGGGCAACACTTCAGGGATGTTGGAAGGGCTTGTCAGAGAAAGATTCTCTGCTGATTCTGCGGACCCCCTCTGCCACAAGGGCGGCATCTGTTATTATTTCCTCTTCTGTCCCTGGAGGAAAAATCACCACGTGTGTCAGGCAAAGCCACATTTTCCCACTCTTCTGACCCTTGGGGTATGGTCTAGGAGGAGTGGAAAAACGGACTTCCATGGCAGAGAGAGTCTTGCCTTCCTGCTCACACCTAGTGAGAGTGTATTTCACCTGTGGTCCAAAAAGAAAGGAACCGTCAAAGGGAGTGTTGGTGAATGATGCTCTGAAGGGTTCCGCAAAGTTATACAGCCGCATCCATGCATGTCTCCGAAGTGCCACACCTGTACCCACGGCTCTACTCGCACCATTGGCTGCGTTAGAAATGAGCCTCATGGAGGAGTTGACTACTGAGTTAAGGGTTGTCTGCTGAGAAACCACTTTAGTTGATGGATCCTGAAGGGTATCTCTGAGCTCTTTCAGGAGATCCCTCTGAAGCCTGGTGAAATGGCATAAGTAGTTCAGTGACCTCATGGAGAAGGTCGCTGAAGCAAACATTTGCTTCCCGTATCTGTCCATGGTCCTGGACTCCTTGTTAGGAGGATGGACAGAGGAAGAAGTTTCCGCTAACTCCTTTTTAGTGGCTGCTGCTACCACCATGGCATCCACGGGAACACCCTTAGCAAGGAACTGCCTGTCCGGGAGAGCAATGATAAACTTACTTGGCCTCCTCAGGGTTGGTTCCACTGTATCCGGGGCTGACCAAGCCCTTCAAGCCACCACTGACATTAGTAGATCGAGGGGTGGAGAAACCCAGGTGGTGGAGGGTCAGGAACCGAACGCATCCAGAAGTACAGATTCATCCTCGGTAGGGGCAAGGGTATTCCAGTTCCCCCTCTGCTTAAGCATTTCTAGGATGTCCGCAAAGGAAACATCTTCAGAGGGGGATCGCGGGGACCCTTCCGATTCATCTAAATCCGTATCCGAAGTGACAGACTCTGGGGAGTCAATGTGGTTACTCTTGCACTTCTTTCGAAGGGGCTCCTCTGAATGATCAGGGGAGGCCTCGGAGGAAGAGGAAACACCCAATAGGGTGATCTGGAGCACTGGTTCCCCAAGCTTGGGGTCTGGAGGAGGGACAAAGGTTGACACAGGCACTATGTGGGACGGAGCCAGTGGGGTCGAAGGTGGAGCTGACTGGGAGGCCAGCACACTCCTGATGACATCGAAGGCGTCCCTGCCACGATGCAGAGAAGGCTCAGAAGAGACCGGAATCCTCCTCCGCACCGAGGGAGACGGCTCCGAGGCCGATGTAGGAGCCGAGCTCACCTGCGCCGATGCTCCAAGAGGGAGAGCGGGGTCAGACAAGGGTCCGATGCCACTCACCCTCTCAGAGCAAACGAGGGAGTCTCGGCACCCAGATCCCTCGACGGAAGGCACCATCGATGGGATCAGAGCAGACAATGGATCCGAAGGAGAAATAATAATCTGAGCCGACGATTCCACGACTCGAACCCCAATAAACTCCTGAGCTCAATGGAATCGGAGGAGGAACATCGATAGGAATGGATGGAGCAGACACCTGATGAGGAGGGATGGACATTTTGGCCAGTGCCTGCGACTTCAACAACCTACTGACCACTCTCCACGTCGTGGTATGAGAGCCTAGAGGACTGAGAAGAATGTGAAGATCTATGACTACGGTCACTCTGCAAAAGGGGAGACCGAGGAGCCGAATGAATGGAGTCTAGCGAAGGGGACCTTTGCCTTTTTTTTAGTCCTTGACGGCTCCGAGGGTACTAGTGGAACCGAAAAAGAAGCAGTCTCCTCGGTTCAAGCCGGGACCGAAGAGGTATTAGGCAAGGTTGGGGCCAATGACGGCTCCAAGCTGGGAGCCGACTATTTGGCCGGTTTAGGGGATTTCACTGGCTGAGCCTTGGCTGGTGAATCCTGAGGCTTGAGAAGACCTCTTAAAATAAGTTTATTTTTGCGCTCCTGCAGAACTCTTGGGCTAAATGCATGGCAAATAGAACAAGAGTCCTGCAGGTGCACAGCGCCTAGGCAACAAACGCAAGAAGTGTGCCCATCTGTCAGAGACATCTTCTGACAGCATGAGTCACACTTCTTGAATCCCGACACTTTAGCTTCTTTAGACATACCCTGTCAACAAAAAAGGAAATCACAACTGTAAATACTTAGGCCAACAGGCCACACAAAAATTGACCCAATAAAGTCAGGAAAATGAAAACGGACAACACTAAAAAAAGCAATATAAGATTTTATATATATATATATATATATATATATATATATATATATATATATATATATATATATATATATATTTTTTTTTTTTTTTTAAGACTAGGGAGCCTCTAACTCAAACGGCTACCTAACCAAGGACTAAACACAACTACAGGAGAGATGGGGGGGGGGGGCTCTCTAATTTAAACGAGTTCTAAGGGGGGAAACAACTACAATACACTAGCTAAATCTACTAGTCATCTCTATAAAAAAATCACAATTATAACAATACCCTAAAAAAAAAAAACAAAAAAAAAAAAACCCTAATCTGACACAAAAAAGGCAGACTAATAAAGTTATACAAGCCTGAGCCAGTAACCATGAACCTCGCAGCTGAAGCGGCAAACGAGATCTGGGTAGCTAGTGCTAGGCATCATGGGATAAAGGGTAGCCTCAAGCCAGTAAACAGCTCTCGAGCTATAGAAGATGGCCGAGTCGGAGCAGAGAATCGATCCCAACAAGCAAGAAACAAAGGCAAGATAGACAACTTAACTTCTAAGTTTAAATGCAATTATAAGAGGACAATAAAAATAGAATTAACAGAATTAATCAATTAAATTAATTAATGATCAGAATTAAAATTAACAGGTAAATATAAAAAAAAGGCACTCATGCTTGCAATTGGACTGTCTCTGTCCTGCAGGTATGGTGGCAAATGAGATCTGGAGAGTTAGAGAGAGTAGAGCATCATGGATAGAGAGAATCTCGAGACTTGGATTCAAAGTCTTGTTTAATCCACAGAGCTGGACACAAGGACCGGATCCTAGGCCCATTCCAGAGGAAGAATGAAAAGCACATCATCAGATCCCTTGATAACTGGCTTTCTGTCCACTAAGGAGCCAGAGCCAAAACCCCTGCAGCTAGAGCAGTCTACCTTTAGGTGTCCTGCACCTAAACAACTTACACACAAGCTGTGCATCTTGGAGGGGAAGTTAATGTTCATAGCTGCTGCATGTTTTTGAAAGTCTTACCAATATCTGGATTAAAGTACACATTAAGTATAGGACATAGAAACAGCCCAAGGCTATTTACTAATTACTCACTAACTGCTAAACTCTACTAAACAACATCTCCCTCCTCTTTTTTGAAAGAAAAGCTAGGCCACTGCCCAAGTACCAAAAAAAGCTAAGGCACTCAAAATAGGTAAAATAACAGCTTAAAAAATATCAAACTAACACAAACTATGTTAGGAAAAAGTTAAGGATATGTAACTTCCTGCAAAATGTTCAAATAAAAGGCAGGAAAAAGAGCACACAGCAGAAAGCCAAGGATTAATCTGCTTCCTATGGTATCAGGCAAGATCTAAAGCAAAAGGTTCATGGGGATTATGGAAATGTTTTGAAGGAGCTTGAGGCACTGGAGAACTTGCTGATGGCTGGATCATATCAGAACTACTCTTGGTACCCAGCAGTCAGATTAGATGGACTGATTATACAAGATTAATGGCAACAGTACCTGTTCGGTTATGTTGCAACATTTCTTCAGCAAAAATAAATAAATAAATAAAATTTAGTTTAGCCCATTTTTCCTTCATCCCTTGGATTGTACCTTCATGTTAAAATAGTAGTGACTTCTGATTTCTTTGGAACATAGTCTGCTGCTGTTTCAGCAATCGGTTTCACAAATTCTTCCACCATGCTGACAGCTAGGTCTGATGTAAGAAAGAGCATCCTTTATCTTTTGGTCTGTAATCTTCTAATGGGGCATATCTATTAGTGTTATACAGTGAGGCTTTTATTTTTAGTAGTTAATATTATTGAGTTTGCCTGCACAAGTGCCCCTGCATTCTCTCTTCTCTGAAAGTAATAAGGCATCAGGGAATCAATCTGCTTGCTCCTCCTATCATCTCCGAGTAGGATCAATGTCTATCTCCCCCTCCTGAAGCCTTAAGTTGCATGTTGCTGTCTAAGCACGCATGAGCCTCTCCTGCCTTAAAAGATTTGATCCTGTATGTTTATATACAAGTTGGCTAGAAATCTAAGCAGGCATCTTCCTAACATTTCTCTTCTCTTTTGATGACTAGAAAGATTAGTTGCTCAAGAACTTACCATAACGATAGATGTCCCTCTTTTCTCTGTTGCAATATTCCTGACATAAGGGAGTTGCCTGCCTAGACAACGACCTGACGCCAGCCAGTATATCAAAGACTTTTACTATCTAGGGTGCACGGTACATCTGACATAGGCCACCAACAGACATTGGTCATGAAAGAGATGTATGCGCGCACCACCCTCACAACTGAGGCCACAGGCGGAGAGACAGTCTAAGGGAATGATTATCAATGCATCCAAGAAAACCAGGAAGTGGGGGGACAGAGGGAGGGTTTGCAATACTGCAAAAGAGAAGAGAACGATATCTATCATTATGTAAGTTCTTACACAACTAATCTATGTCCTCCTACTCTTCTGCTGCAGTATTCCTGAAATAAGGGAGAGCACAAAAGTTCACGAGGAAAGGGAGAAAGAAGTGGCAGTGAAATTTTCTATGAAGCCATGGAGAATGGCCCTGGCAAACCCTGTCCTGGATCTGGAAATGGAATCCAGCTTACAATGTTTAGTGAAGGTGTGGACAGATGTCCAAATAGCAACCTCTAGGAAAGAGTTGGTAGATAAACCCTTGAGGAAGACACTGCCCTGGTACAGTGAGCTTTGACTGAGCCAGGAAGAACTTTACCATGGTGAGCATAGCAAAAGGCAATAGATTTGTATATCCAATTGGTGATGGTCTGTTTAGACACAGGCAATCCCAGAGCCCTGGGAAGGAAGGATACAAAAAACTGGTCTGCTTTCCTGAAGGTTTAGTCTTATGCAAGTAGAACCAGAGTTGTCTGTGTACATCCAGGGTGTGCAGGATCCTCTCACCACTGCTGTTCTGGGGAGAGGGAAAGAAGGTGGGTAGGTGAACTGCCTGATTTATGGACAATTCATTGACCACCTTTGGCATGAAGGAGGGATTGGTCCACAAAGAGACCCTGTCCTTGTGGAAAGACAAGAAGGGGGGCATAAGGGCTTGTAACTCTGAGACCCGCCCAGCAGAGGTAATGGCCACTAGGAGGACTGTTTTCCAAGTGCAGTGTTTGAGTGAACTACAGGAAGCTGGTCCAAAAGGTGCTTGAGTCAATTTCTATAGCAAGAAGTTGAGATCCCAGGGTGGAGCCACAGGTCTCCTGGGGGGGGTCTGATAAGAAGGATGCCTTTGAGGAATTGTTTAGCTTCGAATCTGGAAGCTAAGGATGGAGCTAGTGGCAGCCGACAAATGAGATTTAATGGAAGAGTATGCTAATCCTGCACTAAGCAATTCACACAGACAGGACAGGACCACAGGTGGATCTGCCTTCAGTGGGTCCTGGTTCCTAACCAAATGTCAGAGGACAAACCTCTTCCATGTGGCGAGGTAAGATTTTCTAGTAATAGGTTTCCTAGCCTCCAGCAGGACCTGAAGCATGTCTTCAGAGTAAAGGTGTCTGAATGGGATCAGGGTTCTATCACCCATAGGGTCAGCTGGAGTGTTTCCAAATGTTGGTGGAGGAGTGACCCCCTTGTTCTGTGTTAGCAGGTAACTTGTAGGGATTGCCCTTGGCTAGGTGAAAGAGAAGTTGGGAACCAATGCTGTTTTGGCCAATAGGGAGTCACCAGCAAGATGTTTGGCTTTTCCTGTTGGATCTTCAACAGGACTTTCAGAATGAGTGGAAGGGGAGGGAATGCATAAAGGAATTTTAACCTTCCAGGAGACTGAAAGGACGTCCACTCTTCATGCCTCAGGATGGTATTCTCTGGCACAAAGCCGATGGAGTTGTTTCTTCATGGGGGAGGCAAACAAGTTTATCTCTGGAATACCCCACTGGTGGACAATGTCCAGAAACACATCCCTGTGAAACAGCCATTTGTGGGCTTGTGTTCTGGACTTGCTTAGGGTGTCCGCCACAATATGCTGGCTGAAAGGAATGTACACCTCCTGGAGGGATATATCTAGAAGGCAAGCTAGACCCAAGACCTGCATGGTTAGTCTGCATAGGAGATGGGATCTGGTACCCCCCTGATTGTTTATGTACCACAAGATGTCATGTCTGTGTGTACCCGTAATCTCCCTGGTTTGAAAAGTGATTGGAACATTTGTAGTGCAAAAATGAATGCCCTCATTTCTCTCACATTTATGTGGTCCTTCATTTGGGAGGGAGTCCACTCTCCTTATGCTGTGTGAAGGTCCAAGGCTGGCCCCCAAACCAGTGTCCAATGCATCTGTGAATAGGACTCAAATTTGTGGCACAGGGTGAAGAAAGAGACCTGGATTTAGAAAGAGTTGTGTAACTCACCACTGCAGCTTCTTCTTTAAACAAGGGAGGAAAGGAATTAGGTGTACCAGAAGGCTAGCATGCAGAGACCATACTGATTTGAGGAAGCACAGGAGTTTCCTCATGTGAAGCCTTGCTGGAGGAAGCATTGGGATGGTGGATGCCATCAGCCCCAAGATTCTGAGGAATTGCCTGGCAGACATCTGATTTAGGGGGAGTGTCCCTGCAAGGATTAGTGAGGGTGACTTCTTGAAGTTGATGATAAATCCCAAGCTTTGAAGAATGGCGATTGCCATTTGGAGGGGCTTATTCAATTCTGTTTGAGAAGTGGTTTGGATTAAGAGGTCATCCAGGTAAGATTAAGATCCCTTGAAGCCTGCAAAATGCTATTACAGGAGCTAGACATTTTGTTAAGACTCTCGGAGCTGTGCAGAGTCCAAAAGGCAAAATCGAGAACTGACAGAGTGAGGATCCCACAGAAAATCATAAGAATTTCCTCTATCGGTGGTGGATGGGAATATAGAGGTAGGCATCCTTGACATCTATGGAAGCTAGAAAAGTATGAGGGATAAGGGGAAAAAGTGTTAGTAAGGTTAACATTTTATGAGGAAGTCACTGAGGTAAGAGATCTAGAATTGGTCTCAAGGTCTTTCCTTCCTGGGAACTAAGAAAAGGCGGGAGTAAAAGCCTCTTCCCTTTTACCCTTGGAGAAATGGTTCTACAGTGCCCTGTTCTACGAGGTCTTGTAGGACTGCAGTGAAAAGGAGGACCTGATCTTTTGATGGTTGGGGAATTCCCCTGAAGGTAGGCACCTTGTGCCAAGCCATGAAGTACGCCCTCTTGATGATGCTTAACACCAAGAGTCATGAGTGATGAGTTCCCAAGAAGGGAAGGAAAGGCGCTGGAAAAGGGGGGTCTGGTTGCTGCAACTCACAAAGAGGAACCTATCTGATCAGGAAAGCGCTGCTTAGTTATATGGGAAGCAGAGGCAGGAGGAGAAAACTGTTGGGTCTTCTTAAGCACTTGAGGTCTAGATTGTGGGTCTCTGGATTGTCTGTGCACAAAAGTTTGCTTTGCAAGATAATTCTTAAGAAATTTAGGCACAGAGGATACCAAAATGTGCTTGAGGTAAGTCCTTTGTTTTTTTTCTTGCAGAGATCTGAAGAGCTCTGCAGAAAGTTTCCCAAAAAGGGAAGTACTGTCCAGGGGGCCATCCAACAGTTTTGCCTTGAAGTCCTCAGGCAGAGGCTGAACCCTAAGCCAGGCAAATATTCTGAGGGCAGAAGAGGAAGTGGTAGCTCTACAGGAGGCTTCTACAGTATCACAGGTGCACTTGATAGAATGTCTGACTACCTGAGAAGAGGTGGTAAAGGAGGGAGGATGCTAGGGGCCTTACTTTCAGAATCAGCCATGTCTGATACCAGTTTTGAAATTTGGGAAAGGAGTTCCAAGTTGTACTTTTCATGTGTGCATGATAGTTTAGTGCTGTGAAGGCCAGGGTAGCAGAGGTACAGATTGTATTACCCAGCCTCTCTAGCTGTCTGCTATCCTTATTGGAGGGCAGTAAGGAGGAAGAAGGAAGCAGCCTGTAGGCCTTATCAGAGGCAGCAGATAATACAGAAGGATCTGCAGCACGGGCCTGGAAAAGAAATTTGTAGTCCTTGGGTACTTTGTAGTACCTGTCTGGCTTTTTTGGGGCTGGAGGCTGACAGTCTGGGTGGGTGAAGTGGATGCAAAGGCATCAAAAAAGGCAGGTACTACAGTAGGGATGGCTGAAGGGATGAGGGGAATGTACCTGGAGGAGGTCACAGTAATGCTTCTGGACCTCACACATCTCTGTACTGCCCCATGTGAAGTGGTCATGCATTTTGGATAGTCTCCCCAAAAGAGATCTCCTCCAAGGGGGAATCTGTCCCATTACAATACTCCTCAGGGAAGGCATAATCTAATGTAGAAGGGATCTGGGAGGAATAATCTAAAGGATAGTCCTATTCTTCAGGAAAATCTTCATGTGAGATAGGATGGGTCCTAGGTCTCATCCGAGGGGAAGCAGGGTGACCTGATGGAGGCCTAAGCGCAATATAGGCCTTAAAAGAGGCCATGTGGGAAGTTCAGCCATTCCTTCTGTGGGTTGGGGGGCATGCTGTTTTGTTTTTTGCAGGCGTATCTATGTGGTTCAAAGAAAGTACAGTTGGGTACACTTACCATCAGAGTAGATGTTAGAGTGTATTCACTGTTGCAGTCATCACATTTAGGTTTTCTGCTTGCAGTAGCCCTTAGTCGGCCTGATTACAAAGTCTTGGGTCCTGCGTCGGTTGCTGTCTCTTCTTCTGTGACGTCAGGTAGTCAGGGGTATAAAACATGCAGCAGACGCCATTACATCAGTTTTTCTTGCCCCAGATGTCAGATGCCCCCTTAATGGGAAGCAATAAAACACATACATACATATATAATACATATACACACAAGGATATACCTCCAATAAAAAAGCAAATACACCAAAAAGCATTTAAGCACAGTAAAGGAGAGTAGAGGTATAGCTAAAAAAAGTCAGGGGGGCTGGAGCGAGGATAACCAGGACTACAACAGTGAATACACTCGAACATCTACATTTATGTTAAGTGTACACAACTGTACTATGTTATTTGTGTTTCACTGTTGCAGTCATCACATTTGGGTAGATTCCAAAGCTAAGGATGGGAGGGGGAATTTAGATAGCATTACGACCAGCTATAAGACCCTGCAAGACTGCAGTGGCAAAGCCAGCTCTGGATTTAGAGAAAATTGGCAAAAGGTAATGCGTGGTGAAATATGTACAGAACTCCAGGTAGCAGCTTCTAGGATGTCCCTGGGTAGGGACACCTCTGAGAAAGGCTGTAGAGATAGATGCAGCCCTGGTTGAATGGGGTCTGATCACCTGTGGGATAGGTTTTCCATGGTGCTTATAGCAGAAATGAATGCAATGGCCTATCCATTTATAAATGGTTTGCTTTGAAATAGCCTTCCCCTCTGCCCCTGCAGCAAATGCCACCAGCAGTTGTTCAGATTTCCTTTGAGGTTTAGTCCTGTCCAAGTAAAATCTAAGTTGTCTGCGCACATCTAAGGAGTGCAGTATCTATTCCCCTTTGTTCTGTGGATTAGGAAAGAAGGTCGGCAAACGAAATGGACTGATTAAGTGTCACACTGGATACCACCTTGGGCAAGGAGGAGGGATGGGTTCTGAGGGACACCCTGTCCGCATGAAAGATGATGAAAGGCTCCACTGCCATAAGGGCCTGTAATTCAGATGCCCTTCTTGCTGAAGTGATTGCTAAAAGGAAGGCTGTTTTCCAAGAAAGGAATTTTAAATCTACACTAGCAGCTCGCTCGAACGGAGGAAGAGTGAGTTTCTCCAATACAAAGTTACGGTCCTAGGCTAGAGTTGGGGATCTCCTGGGTGGTCTTAAATTTTTGGCCCCTCTGAGGAACTGCTTGAGCAGTAGATGAGAGAAGAGGGGAGGTTCTGTATTATAATGAGCTGAAATGGCTGAGACGTGAATTTTGATGGAGGAAAAACAAAGGCCCTTGTGAAGCATCTCAGTTAAGTATTGTAAAATCTGAGGTAAGTTGGGCGCTGCTGTGCTCATCCCTTGAGATTTGTTCCAGGCACAGAATCTTTTCCATTTTTCAGCATAAGATTTTCTAGTACTAGGCCTCCTTGCCTCTAAAATGATATCCATCACTGGTTTAGTGAGGGATGGTAAAGGAGAGATTAGGAAATTAGCCAGGCTGCTAGGTTCAGGGTTTGAAGCGGAGGGTGCAGAATCTGGTTCTGCTGAGACAACAGGGTAAGGGTCTGAGGCAGGTGCCAAGGGGCCAACAGTGACACTGCGCAAGAGCGGGTACCAGTGCTGGCGTGGCCAGTCTGGTGCAATCAGTATCGTCCTTGGTTTGTCCTGTTGGAGCTTTAGTAGTACTTTGGAGAGGAGAGCCAGAGGAGGAAAGGCATAAACTGATTTTTCCAGCTGAAGGACACAGCATTTACTTTCCAAGCTTGTTTGTGGGGAGTCCTTGTGCAAAATTTGTCTAATTGGTAGTTCTGGGAGGAGGCAAACAGGTCTATATCTGGGCTCCCGCATTTTTTTGTCAACATGTTGAAAATCTTTGTTTCCAGTTTCCACTCGTGTGGGTTCATGAGGTTTCTGCTTAGTCCGTCTGCCAGTGTATTTAGTCTTCCTGGCAGGAATAGAGCTTGTAGATGCACTTGGTAGCTCAAGGCTGTGTTCCACAATGCCATGGCTAGTCTGCAGAGCGGGTAAGAATGGGTACCCACCTGCTTGTTTATGTACCACATAACAGTGGTGTTGTCCTGTCTACCATTAATTGATCTGGAAGAATGTGGTCCTTGAAGGCTGTCAGAGCATTCTGTACAGCTAACATTTCTTTTTGATTGATATGCGGGTGCAGTTGACATGGGTTCCATTTGCCCTGAATGCACTTCCCTGTCAAGTGAGCCTCCCATGCATAGTCTGATGCATCTGTTGTTAGGGTTTGGCCAGCAGAGGGTAGAGTGAATGGTAGTCCCTTATTTTGGTGGCAGGCCTCTGTCCACCAAAGGAACTCTAGGCGTATGCAAGGTATGATAGGAATCATTGCTTCTAGATCCTGAGAATGTTGACACCATAGGCTTTTTACATACCATTGTAGTTTCCTCATATGCAGTCTTGTATATGGAATTAGAAGAATGCAGGAAGCTATGAACCCCAAGGCTTGCAGTATATGTCTTGCAGATAGCAGGGTTTTTGTGGCCACTTGTTTGAAGTAGGTTGTCAAATGAGTTTGCTTTTCTGGCATGAGGTAAGCCATCTGGGAAGTTGTATTCAAGCTTGCTCCCTGGAATGTAATTTGTTGACAGGGTATCAGTTGTGATTTCTTTTCGTTTATGGTGTACCCCAGACAAGTTAGAACCCTTTTTACAAATGCCAGTTGATTCAGAAGTATGTCTTGGCTTTCTGCCTGAATTAGACAAAAGTCCAGACATGGGTATATTTGAATACTTCTTTGTCTGCAAAATGCAATCACTAGAGCTAGGCACTTTGTGAAAACCCTGGGCACAGTAGATAAGCCAAAGGGCAGTGCAGAGAAAGTACAGTTGTGTACACTTACCATAAATGTAGATGTTAGAGTGTATTCACTGTTGCAGTCATTACATTTGGGTAATCCTGCTGGCAGGCTGCCCTCAGTCGGCCTGAATTCCAAAGTCCTGGGTCCTGCGTCTGCTGCTGTCAGCTCTTCCCTGACATCAGGGCATCAGGGGTGTAAAAGAAGCGGCCGACGCCATTTTCTTCAGTTTTTCTTGCCCCAGATGTCAGGTGCCCCCTAAAAGGGAAGCCATAATTTATGTACATATATATATATATATATATATATATATATATATTTATATATAAATAAAAATACATGCAGCAAAATAAACTTTACCTTCATCTACAAGCAAATACACCACATAGATTGTACAAATCAGAGAAGGAAAGATAAGTTCCAGTAGAAAAAAAGGGGATTGCGGGTGGGTAACCTGGACTGCAACAGTGAATACACTCGAACATCTACATTTATGGTAAGTGTACACAACTGTACTATGTTCTTCGTGTTTCACTGTTGCAGTCATTATATTTGGGTAGAGTCCCAAAGCTATGGTTGAGAGGCTGGAGTTAATTAGCAGTAGGAGCGCCTATGAGGCCCTGCAGAACTGCAGTGGCAAAGCCTGCCCTGGATTTAGAGTAGAGTGGCAGATGATGGTGCTTTGTAAAGGTGTACACTGAACTCCAAGTAGCAGCTTCTAAAATGTCTTTGGTTGGTACTCCTTTGAGAAAGGCTGCTGAAGTGGCTGCAGCTCTGGTTGAATGTGGCCTACTGTCCTTAGGCACTGGCTTGCCATGGTGAAAATAGCAGAAACGAATACAGTGGCCTATCCACTTTGAAATAGTCTGCTTTGAGATGGCCTTTCCTTGTGATCCTGCAGCATATGCCACTAGTAATTGCTCCGTCTTCCTGAAAACTTTGGTTCTGTCCAAGTAGAATCTAAGCTGTCTGTGTACGTCCAAAGAATGTAGTATTCTCTCCCCCTTGTTCTGTGGATTTGGATAAAAAGTTGGCAGATGAATTGTTTGGTTAAGAGCCACACTGGACATCACCTTAGGCATAAATGTTGGGTTTGTCCTCAGGGAAACCCTGTCTGGATAAAATATGATAAAAGGTTCCACAGCCATGAGTGCCTGTAGCTCTGAAACTCGTCTTGCAGAAGTTATTGCTAGGAGCAGAGCTGTTTTCCAAGATAAAAATTTTATGTCAGCTGTAGCAGCTGGCTCAAAGGGAGGCAGGGTGAGTTTTTCCAGGACATAGCTGAGGTCCCATGCAGGTGTTGGGAGATCTTCTTGGAGGCCTTAAATTATTGGCTCCTCTGAGGTACTGTTTTAATAAAGGATGAGAAAAGATTGGTGGCTCTGTATTGTAATAAGCCGAAATGGCAGTGGCATGAATTGTAACTGATGAAAAAGATAGGCCTTTGTCCAGCATCTCAGTTAAGTATTGCAAAATCTGCAGGATATTTGGTAAAGCTGTATCAGTTCCTTGTGCCTGGTTCCAAGCACAGAATCTCTTCCATTTTCCAGCATAAGATTTTCTAGTACTAGGCCTTCTGGCTTCCAAAATGACATCCATCACAGCTTTACTGAGAGGTGTGTTTTGTATGACTACATTATCCGCCATGCTGCCAGGTTTAGAGTCCTGAGTTGGCTGTGCAGGATCTGATTGTTTTGTTGGGACAGTAGATGGGGTATTTGAGGTAAGGTCCAAGCTGGCCATTGAGACAAGTTCCTTAGGATTGGGCACCAGTACTGGCGGGGCCAGTCTGGGGCAATCAGTATCATCTTTGGCTTCTCCTGTCTGACCTTTAGGAGTACCTTGGAGAGGAGAGGCAGTGGGGGAAAGGCATATACTGATAGGTTTCTCCAGCTGAAAGATAGGGCGTCCACTTTCCATGCTCGTCTGTGATAAGTCCTTGTGCAGAATCTTTTTACTTGGAAGTTGTGAAGGGAGGCAAATAGATCTATGTCCGGGAATCCCCATTTCCTTGTTATCATGCTGAAGACTTGTGGATCCAGCTGCCACTCGTGGGGATCCATGAGGTTTCTGCTTAGTTTGTCCGCCAGAGTATTTTCCTTTCCTGGCAGGAATTGTGCCTACAGATGTACTTGGTAAGTCAATGCTGTGTCTCACAAAGACATGACTAGTCTGCAAAGGGGGTAAGAATGTGTGCCCCCCTGCTTGTTTATATACCACATGACCGTGGGTGTTGTCTGTCTTTATCAGTAGTTGTCCCGGATGAAGTAGGTCCTTGAAGGCTGTCAGGGCATTTTGAACAGCTAGCATCTCTTTTTGATTGATATGTAGATGCATTTGGTTTGCGGACCACGTGCCCTGAATGCATCTTCCTCCCATGTGGCCCCCCCAGGCATAAATCTGATGTATCAGTTAGGTTTTGCCTGGCTGGGGGTAATGTGAATGGCTGTCCCTTGTTCTGGTGACAAGTCTTTGCCCACCATCGAAACTCCTGTTGTAGGCAGGGAATGAAAGTAATCATTGTTTCCAGGCTATGGCAATGTTGAGTCCAAACACTTTTTAGGTACCATTCAATTTTCCTCATATGCAGTCTTGCATATGGAATTAGTAGGATGCAGGATGCCATGAAGCCCAAAGCCTGCAGAATGTTTCTTGCAGATAACTGGGCCTTTGTTGCCATTACTTTGAAATAGGTAGTCAGTTGCCTTGGTTTGTCTGGCGTGAGATGAGCCATCTGGGCAGTTGTATTTAAGCTTGCACCCAGGAATATTACCTCTTGAGAGGGCACTAATTTTGATTTATTTTCGTTGACTGTGTACCCTAGGCATGTTAGAAGAGTTTTCACAAACGCCAGATGCTGTAAAAGAATGTCCTTGTTCTCTGCTTGAATTAGGCAGTCCAAGTAAGGACATATCTGTATTCCTCTGTCTGCAGAATGCAATTACTGGTGCCAGGCACTTAGTAAAGACCCTGGGAGCAGAAGATAAGCTAAAAGGCAGTGCATATAATGCATTGAGCCAGCCTTGAATCTGAGGTATCTTTCTGCATGATTCCCTGATTGGGACATGCAGGTATGCCTCTTTTAGGCCTAAAGTCACAAGCCAAGCCTTCGTGCCCAGCATGGGCAGAAGCTGCTGTAAGGTCAACATATTGAATTTTGGTATATCCAGGAATGTGTTTAGGATAGATAGGTCCAGTATTGGTCTCCAGGTTTTGTCTTTTCTGGGTACCAAGAACAGTCAAGTAAAATCCTTGTCCCTACTCTTGCTCTGGTACTTGTTGGATGGCCCCCATATCCATGAGGGATGAGACTTGTTTTTTTGCCAGATCTGGCCAACCATTTGCCTTTGGCAGGGTATAAAAGTGGAACTTGTGGCCTTGTGACACTGTTTAGAACCCACTTGTCTTGGGTTATAATGTGCCAATTTTGAGAAAAAAAGTGCTACTTTTCCCCTTAAGGGTGCTGCCAGGAGATAAGTGTTTGGTGCAGGCAGGGGGAAGTCATTGGGACTGTTTCCTGTAAGGTTGTGATTTGTCTTCTCCACTTTTGGAGATAGAAGCACCCCATTGTTTTAACCTGTATGTACCTTGCGGCTCGGATCTGACTCTAGGGTGTCTGAATCTGCCCCTTTGAGGTCTGTCTGAGGCAGGAAAGGACCAATTTTTTGTAGGCCAGTGTCTACTAAACCTAGGTGGCTGTACCTGTAAAAAATCTTTGACAGTTTGCATAGATTTAGCTTTGTCCTCCATCTTCAACACCTCTTCTGCCTTAATGCCAAACAAAGTATCATGCTGTAAAGGTGCATCTAATAATTTAACTTTGACATGATCAGGCAGATTTTGTTCCTTTAACCAAGCATGCCTCCTAATTACAAAACCTATAACTGCAGCCCTGCAGGAGGCCTCCAGAGAATCAAAACCACATTGCAAAGTATGCTTTCTAACTTGCTCAGCTACATGCAATATATCCTGCATTTCCTTGTTTTCTGCACATTCAGAGTTTAACATTTTCTGTTTAAGCAATGCCATGACATGTTGCTGATATTTGAGCATATGAAACTGACAGTTTAAGGCCCTTATAGCCAAGGTAGCAGATGTGTAAACCTTTTTTCCCCATCTATCCAGTGCCCTAGAATCTGTCAGAGGGGGTAGGGTTTTTTGCTGCAGAAGCCGTACCCCTTTGGGACCCTGTGAAATAGGTTCTGGGTCTGCAGCAGGGTTTTTTAAAAGGAATTTATGAGAGTCAGGAACCCTGTAATATCTGTCAGGCTTAACAGGAGCTAGAGGTAAGGAGTCAGGGGTCAGACTAGACTCTGAAAACACATCTACAATGTCTAACACAGGTGGAATGGCTAGAAGCCTGTGTTGAGGTAGTAAAAGAAAGTCCCTGAACCTCTTTTTAGATTCTGAGAAATCTTGGCTCTCCCAGTGGAAGTGCTCCCTCATGGTATGCAAGGTTTCCCCAAAAGAATAGTCTTCAGGAGGAGAAGCTGAAGGAATAGATTCTTCAGCATCAGAATCTTTATAGGGGGGAAGAAAATACTCCTGAACAAAAGAAATAGAAACCTCATCTGAAGATTCATAGTCTGTCTCTTGCCTCGGCCTCTTATCAGGAGGGGTATGGGTACCCCTAATCAAGGTAATCAAGTCTTCGGCCATTTTGAGCATCTGTTTTTTGGGTATGGAGGCCTGTCCACGTGGCTCTTGAGTTTGTTTCTTTGTCTTTGAAGGTGCTTCAGTCTTTGCCTTTGAAGACGGTTTAATGTACAGATGTTTAGGCCTGAAAACACCCTCAGAAGCCGGTGCCTGCTCAGTGGCTCTGGAGCCATCTGAAGGAACAGTGTCCGGGGCTCCAATACCTTGAGTTTCCAGCAGCATAGCCAACTCCACGTGGGAGTCTGTAGCGACCTGCGACTCTAAAGTAGCGGTTGTCAAGGGCTGCGAAAGTGCCTCACTGAGAACCGGCTAATTGGCGACTGGCTTACGAGAAGCTTCGTAGTCGGTTTTGGGCCTCGGTTGGCTATCCTTTTCTTTGCGTTTTTTGTGAACTCCGGTTGTCGGATGGCTATCAGACGACATTTCTGGATAATTAAACCTGTGGCCAAAATAGTTTAATGCATAATCATACCGACGCTTAACAGTGCATTGGTTGAATCTAGCACAAAACCGACAACCTGAAACATTATGGTCAGGGCCTAGGCAAGGAATACAGTAGGAATGAAAGTCCATATGAGGTATTTGCTTTGCACAAGAAATACAATTATTAACTTTTTCTGACATCAGTCTGGAGCAAGAAAAAGTTTCCACAACGGGGTACTTAGCTTTAATGAAGACTTGGATCTGAAATTCAAACACGAAAATCTCAGGAGTCGGCCGACCGGCACTTGCGAACTGCTTCTGCTTCAGGAACTGCGCGGCAAGAAAGACTGAAAAAAATGGCGTCAGCTGCCTCTTTTATACCCGACGCCCTGACGTCAGGGAAGAGCCGACAGCAGCCGACGCAGGACCCAAGACTTTGGAATTCAGGCAGACTGAGGGCAACCTGCCAGCAGGATTACCCAAATGTAATGACCAACAATGAAACACGAAGAACATCTGATAGTGCGTGTAGCCTACTTTGAAGCATAGGTATTTTCTGCAAGATTCCCTGATTGGGATGTGCAGGTATGCTTCTTTTAGATCTAGCGTTGCCAACTAGGAGTCTTTGCCTAGCATAGGAAGTAATTGGTGAAGAGTCAGCATCTTGAATTTTGGAATTTCCAGAAAGGTGTTTAGAGTAGACAGGTCCAGAATAGGACCCCATGAATTGTCTTTTCTGGGTACCAGGGAAAGTCTTGAGTAGAAACCTTGTCCCTTTCCCTCTTCTGGTACCAGCTGAATAGCCCCCATGCTTAAGAGAAAGTACTACTTTTTGGGCCTCTGCCCACTGATTTGGGGGTAGGTCCGGCCACCCCCTTGGTGCTGGCAACATGTGGAAGTGAAATCTGTATCCCTGGGATATTATATTTAAAACCCATTTGTCCTGGGTGATGAGTTCCCAATTCTTTGCTTGAAGAGCAACCCCCCCCCCCCCCAAAGGGGAAGTCAGTTGATAAGTGCTTGGAAATTTTAAAAGGAAGTCATTGAGACAGTTTACCATGGGGGGCAGTCTTATTATTCCCAGATTTGGAAGAAGATGCACCCCACTGCTTAGTTCTGTGTGTCCCCTGGGACTGAAACCTGATGTTTTTGCTGTGTCTGGGTTTGGCTTGAAAAGACCTGGAAGGGGCTGGAAAGGAACAATTCTTAGAAGGCCAGTGTCTACTAAATCTAGGAGGCTGAACTTGTAAAAAATGTTTAACAGTTTGCATAGACTTAGCTTTATCTTCCATCTTTTTAAGAACTTCTTCAGCCTTGTTGCCAAACAGGCAATCCTGATTTAAAGGAGCATCCAACCATTTAGCTTCAACATGATCAGGCAAAGATTGCTCCTTAAGCCAAGCATGCCTTCTAAGCACAGGCCCAGTAACAGCAGCCCTGCAAGTGGCCTCTAAAGAATCAAAACCACATTGCAAAGTATGTTTTCCCACTTGTTCAGCAGAATGCATTAAATCCTGTAAGTCTATTTTCCTCACAGTCAAGAATCAGCATAATTTTCTGTTTAAGAAGTCCAACAACATGTTGCGGATATTTTAACATATGAAATTAGCAGTTTAATGCTCTAATAGCCAAAATTGCTTTAAGTATTAACCTTTTTACTCCATCTATCCAGCGCCCTGGAATCTCTATCAGAAGGGGTAGGAATTTTAGCAGTAGAAGCCTTAATGCCCTTGGGCCCCTGTGAAATAGTCTCTGGAACTGTAATAGGATTTTTGAAAAGGAACTTATGGGACTCTGGGACCCTGTAGTATCTGTCTGGTTTACTGGGAGCAGGAGGCAGGGAATCAGGGGCCAAACCAGATTCCGAGAAAGCATCAACAATGTCTAGCACAGGAGGAACAGCCAAAGACCTATGCTGAGGTAGGAGAAGGAAATTCCTAAGCCTCTTTTTTGAATCAGAAAAATCCTGGCTTTCCCAGTGAAAATGCTCCCTCAGAGTATGTAAGGTTTCCCCAAAAGAAAAATCCTCAGGAGGGGAAGCAGAGGGAATACAGTACTCTGCATCAGAATCCTCATAAGTAGTTAAGGACAAATCCAGGTCATCAGAAGAGTCAGAAAAACAGAATCCTGATCAGAAGATTCATAATCAAGCTCAGCCCTAGGCCTCTTAGAGGGTGGGGGTTGACTACCCCTGATTAGAGCTATTAGATCTTCAGCCATTTTTATCATTTTTTGTTTAGGCATAGAGGCCAGAGCATGTGGCCTGGGCGTCGGTTTGTTAGACATGGATCGAGATTTAGGCCTTATTAAAGAAGGAGGCGACGATTTAATACGCAAGTCCGTAGGCCTGAATACACCCTGAGAAGCCGGTGCCTGCACAGCGGCTCCGGACCCATCCAAGGTAAAGGTTCATAGGTTCATAGGTAGGTACTAGGCTATTGGCCCTATGGCCTATACAAGCCTAGCCAAAAAAGGTACCCTTGCTTTCGCTACCCAAGAAAATTATTTTCCTGTGTCTCTGTTGAGCAGAGCCACAGAGGTGATCCCCAGGGTGAATTTCCCATTTCCCATCCAATCATATAGGTTCATAGGTAGCATCCGAGGGTTCCATAGTTTAAGTATCTCGTTGCATACCGGACTCCGAATGGATCTCAGTAGAGGCCTGCGAATCAGAAGTAGCGGTATCAGGGGCTGCAAAAGCACCTCACTGAGTACAGGCGACTGGCTTAGTAGAAGCGTCGTCGACAGTTTTGGACCTCAGCGGCCGGTCTCGGTCTTTATCTTTGCGTTTTTTCAGAATTCCGGTAGTCAGGATGGCTAACCGACGACATTTCTGGATAATTAAACAAAGTGCCGAAATATTTAGAGGCAAAAATATGCCGACAGATAGTGCGCTGATTAAATAAAGCACAAAACCGACAACAAGGTACGTCGTGGTCAGGGCCTAGGCAAGGAATATAGTACGAATGAAAATCTTTATGAGGTATTTGCTTTCCACAAGTAATGCAATTATTAATTTTTACTGACATTAGGAAGGAGCAAGAAAAAGTTTCCCCAACGGGGTACTTAGCTTTTAGTTGACTTCGGTTCTGAAACTCGAAAACGAAAATTTCAGGAGTCGGCCGACCTGCACTTGCGAACTGCTTCTGCTTCGGGCATCGCATGACAAGAAAGACTGATGAAAGGATCTCTGAAACCTTGATTTTGTGAGACACCTCAGCCCCTTGGGTGACATTCCTTACAACAGTTTCCCATTCTGCCTCAGGGGGACTCTTTCCCCAAAAGTGTCAGATGTAAATCCCTGGGTTTTATGAAACTAAATTCTCCTGCTTCTCTTCTGGTTTCTGGAGAAGATCCATTGAGGGGTGGAGAATCTAATCACTACAACAGATAACATTTACCATCTTTCTTACTTTGAGATAATCTCTAACATTGGGGACCAAAAAAGGGTTGATTCATCATATGGGACATTGATGAAGGGCATCTTGAAATGTTTTGCAAAGTCACAGAGCCACATCCAAACATGCCAACTTATGGAATTATCTGCTGGTTTCTGTAGAAGCACCCTCTATGGCATTAGAGATGAACAGCATTAGAGGCATTAGATAAAGAATGCAGGGTAGCCAAGTGTGAATCAATAGATTTCCTGTGATCCACAGACAAGTTCCCTGGTAGAGATCTAGTGATTTCCTTGGTCAAATCTTTTTGAAAGCGCAAACATACCAAGTAATTAAGCATTCTCACTGTAAAAGTAGATGAGGCATAAACACTCTTCCCAAATCTGTCCAATGCACGCAATTCCTGTCTTGGTGGACCGACAAAGGTACTTTCTTCTGCAATTTCATTCTTAGTGGCTGCAGCCACTACCATGGCATCTATGATGGGTCCCCTTGGATCTGTCTTTGGGAGCAACAAGGAATTTATCAGGTTTCCTGAGAACAGGCTCAGCTTTGTCCTGCTCTCTTCCAAGCCTGCATAAAGATCAGTTCTATCATCTCATCAGCCAGAGAAACTACATAAGAGGCAGATGGGTTGAACCAAAAGTCTCAAGGAAAACTGGCTCTTATGGAGAAGGCACTTGGGAAGACCAACCCCTTTCTGTCAGAGAAGTCCCTCTCTGAATGAGACTTCCTCAAGGGGATCTGGAAGACCGATCTCGCTCAAAGTCAGTGGCAGGGGATTCCTCAGGAGAATCAAAGCTCCGCCTTTTGCACTTGTGCTTCCTGAATACCTCTTCTGTGGGATGTTCAGGGAGGACTTGGGGGTTGACGATCTCTCCTAGGAGGCCTAATTCAAGGCTTCTGGAAACTGGCTGACCAGACAGGATGAGGAAAAGTAGGCTGCGGACTCTGGGAAATCCTACGGTGGTGGGCTGGATCAAATTCTGAGGAGGAAGTCTTCTTTCTAGGTTGGGAGGGCTCTCTCTTGAAAGCCTCAAATTCAGAGCTCGACATGGATCTGGGGTGCCTCACTGTACCAAAACTCCTAAAGGTGCCGGAATCCTAGCGGAATTCAGCTGGGATTCATGGCTGATGTCAAAGCCAAACTATCAAGCACCAAGACTCCTAAAGAAAGGAATGGAACTAAAGACCACAGGTCCGATCCTACCCTGTCACAGTAAACTATGACGGCTTGGCTACAAGACACACATGGATCAGACAAAAAAAGTTGTAATTTACACTTTGGTTCTAAAGATATAACCATCTATATGATGTGAAGCTATAACTCCATTTTGTCAAAGGCTCAGGAAGTAGCCACAGGAAGTTAAGGGTACAAGCTTTCATAGCACCACCAAAGGCAATAAGTTAATTTTGGAGGAGTAGCTAGTATTACCTTAGAAGTGTGGGCGTCGTTCAAACATAGCAGGGAAGCAGCACCTGTTCTGAGCACTGACATGCTCTCCTACAGGATCCTCAGAATCAACAGAAGTGCTCAGTGGTCAACAATAAGTAATGGTGCATCAAGACAAGGGATTCCCCTCCAGATTCTGGCCAACTGCGTCTGATCTTCAGGAGGACAAGAAGTCACAGGCCTCAAGAGAGCTGGACAGGGTCAAAAAAGCCTAAAGCTCTCTAGCCACTCTCTTTAATAATCACTTTTCACAACTATATTTTCCTTTTCTTTTGCTTGACTCCTGAAGTGGAAAGTTCACCTACAAAACAGGCTTTGAACAAAAAAACTGTACAGATAGCATCTCAATGAACTCAAGATGCATAAAGCTAAAAGAAAACAAAAACGATTTCCACTTTAGTGTACATAAATAGAATCTGGAAGAAAGGGGAAGGATTAACACAAAGCTAGGATATGAAGATGGTCAGGATGAAGCTAAGAACAGGCTGGAGTCAAGCACATAAACACTTTCAATAAAGTAAGGAGATGTATTCTGGCAACAACTCCTCAACAGAACCTGTGGAATTTAAATGTGCTGCAACAATTTAAAACAAAGCACAGATGTCACAAAAAGCAACAGTACTGTTTACAAAATCAAACAGAGGAGCTCAAGAAGGATCCAGACCACTACTGGTTATAATGGACAGTAAGTAGTGAAAATGAACAAAATGAAAAGCAGTCTTTCAGTTAAATTCTGGCACATTCAGGTAAAATAAGACATCAGTTCTGCACACTGCCATCCTGTTTAGGCCATCTTCAGTAGTCTTTCTACTTTCTGACAGGAGAAAGCTGACAAGGACAGAAAGCCATTTGTTATAAAAGACTCAGATATTTAAGCAATGTGGTCAACTGAAGTTTATGAATTGTTCAGGCTGACCCCTTATACCTGCAGCAGACTCCATGTGCTCTCCATTTACTTTTAGTGGTGTCAGTACAACTCGAGGCATCAGCATTCCTCCCTTCTTCTTTTGTTTTGCTACCTGCATGTAATGGAGTGAAAATGATGCAGGTTAGATTTATCTCTTAAAAATCAGATTATGAAAGCTTTTTTTTCCTTTTTCTTTTAAGAATCAGACTATGGAATTGTACACTGTCTTCCTATCTGAGTGCACTTTTATGCAAAAGGAACTTTACACTTAAGCTGATTAACCTTTCCAATTCAGTATTTTACTACACAACTGTTTTAAAATACCATACCATTTAACTGTAATCCTCATTAAAGAGAAATTAAATATTTTATTCTTGACTATTTGCTCACCTGTCTTCATAAACACATTAAAAACACTTCACATGCTTATCCTATTAACTGGTTTACCACTTTTGGCAGGAAATTATGCTATTCCTGGGGGATGGCTAGTACTTGTTTAAAACTATCTAGGTTTTCTCTTTTAATAGTGGTTTACAATTACAAAATCCTCAAGGTCGAGGTAATGACTAACAGAAATAGGATCTTTCATGAGACTTTCAGATTCAACAAAAATGCATGAACAAAGCATAGATGAGCTAATCTGTCAGTCAAAGCTTCTGTCCTAATGTGAAGAATTCATTAGTGGGCAAAGGTGCAAAAAGGCCGACAAACTGCTCGACAAGCCTATAATGAGCAAAAGTTATGCTGTCTGCAAGGTTCTGATAAAGCACAATGACTGAAACACACACTGACAGTGGATTAACGGAGACCCAAAGTCAAATAATCATCTGATACAGCTGGGAATCCCCTACAAATTCAGTGCTTGAAGAAGAATTGGACACTCTCCCAATCAAGTGAGGACAGATCCAGTTGAAACTAATCTGAATAGTAAAAAGCTTCAAAGCGGCTACCCAACTCTAAGACATCCAACCTGAAAGGCCAGATGAGCAAGAGGATCCATAAAGTGAAGCACCCAGGCCCCAAAGCTAAAAGTAGCCATCAGAGTAATGTAAATTGACTGACAGCTCTTTCAAATTGTGCCAAAAAAAAAAAAAAAAAAAAATCAGAAACCGCTTTTGGCAAAACTCTGAGGCAATTTTTTTTTTTTAAGGGGGCACAATCCCCAGACTCCACACATTGGTGAACCGGCCTAAACAAAAAACCACAATGGTCATGAGAGTCTTTATGCGGGATTTGACCTCTGCATTTGCATTTAACTTTCTTAGCGGACATTGGCTAAGAACAGACTAACAAACCAAGCTCAAGCAAAATTATTAAGAAGAATTCCCCAATGGAGTACTTAGCTTTAGGCGTCTTGAAGGACAGGAGGGAAGCGATAGATCTGATGTTCGACTGCAGCAGAAGAGTTCTGGGGCCTATGCATGCAGACGTCACATTTAAGGTTCCTGGGTTATGGCCCTACGTGTGACATCTCACGCATGAACAGCAACCAGGCTTAAGCTTTTGTATAGGAGCGGACTATCAGGTTGCCTGAGGCAGAGAATCCCACAGTAAGAATACTGCAACATGAAAGAGAAGGACATATATTTCTATAGATCTACATACACACACACACACACACATATATATATATATATATATATATATATATATACATACATATATAAAAAAAACATAGTTGTTTAAGACCTTACCATAACCATAGATGTCCTTCTCTTCTATGTTGCAGTATTCTTAACTTTAGGGAGTTGCTTCCTGCAGCAGCGGACATCCGGCCAGTATACCAAAGTCTTGACTGCAGGGGTACGTGCGACGCTGCATGTAGGAGCCATAAACGGATGTTAGCTATATCTGTGACATCTGCACGTACCCAATTCACAACTGGCTGCCACTTAAGAGAGAGATCCCCAGGACCCCGGGAACAGATGGGAGTAAAAGTAGTTCAAAACCCTTGCCAGACACAAAGTCAGTAGTCAGGGCAATGACCCTGTACATAATTTGGTCAAAAGAGAAGGGGGGTAGGTGGGTGGGATTGAATATTGCAACATGGAAGAGAAGAATATCTGGGTTTATGTTAAGTTCTTACACAACTATTTTATGTCCTTCTATTCTCATGTTGCAGTATTCTTAACCTTAGAGAGAGTAACAAAAATCTCTAGGAAGTAATGTGGGGAGAGGAGAGTCAATGAGACCCTGCAGAAAAGACCTAGCAAACCCTGTTCTAGCACTGGAGATGGAGTCCAATTTGTAGTGCTTGGTGAAGGTATGTACCAAGTTGCTGCCTCCAGAAGAGAAGAGTAATCAATGTCCTTGGGAAAGGCTGCTGAAGAGAAAGCGGCTCTGGTGGGATGGGCTTTGACAGGTGAACTCAATTGTTTCCCATGAAAGGAATAGCAAAAGGCTATATCCTTAGAAATCCAAGAGGCAATTGTCTGACAATGCCTTGCTTACAGCCCTATGATGAAAGGAGACAAGTAGTTGATCAGACTGTCTGAATGGAAGTGTAAACCTTCTTTCCTATCCTGTCTTTTGCTATCCTTATCAGTAGGCAGAAGAGAAGCTGAAGGAATCCGTCTAGATTGCTTATCAGGGAATACAGCAGGGTCTGCCAGGGGTGGCTTTACAAGAAATTTCTGTTCATCTGGAACTTTGTAGAACCTGTCCGGTCTCTTAGGGGCTGGTGGTTGAGAATCTGGGTTCTTTGATGCTGAGGTAAAAGCATCAAGGTAGGCAGGGATGACAGGTGGGATGGCTGAAGGCAAGGGAGATTCCACTTGGAGAAGTTTGAAGTATCTGCTTTGAGTGTCAGTCATTTGGGAAGTGTCCCGTTTACAGTATTCTTTCATTTTTGAGACAGCCTCCCCAAATGTAATATCCTCTGGTGGGAGCACTCTTCTATGGATTCCTCATCTGGGTAATAGTATTCAAGAGGGGAGGCAATTTGTGAGGAACAGAAGATGGGCTCATCTGAAGATGAATAGTAGGGCTCCAGTTCTTCATCTCCTTCGTGGGCAGTAGGCAAAGGGAGTGATAGAAGTATGCCTAGGACTAAGCACTGAAATAGTGGCAAGGGAGGAGGCTGTGGGCCAAAGAGCCATGAAAGCCTGCAAACAGCTGATAAATGACTGCTAGTCTGGGACTCCTTCAGAATGTGGAGCCTGGTGCTTTGTTTTCTATTTTAAGGCATAGGTCTCAGAGAAGGCCTGGGTTCAGAAGCCTGTGAAATGGTAGGGATTTCTGGCAGAGGAATCCCGGAAGGCCATCCAATGATATCTGCCTCCCTCTCGACACTGGTAGGGACCGACATCAGGGCTATATCTGTGAACGTGCTGGCCGTTACTTCTGAAGCTGCTTCCTCAAGGGGAGCCGAAGTAGACTGTTCTATCAGACCTCCCTCAACCCCTAAACTGGAATCTGGGGGGGTCGTCTGATTGCAGAGAATGCAGGCCTTGAAACCTTGACATTTTCCGCGTAGGTTCCAGCAAAGCGGCCGATTCGGGATCCATCCTGAGAGCTAGATTTTTGAGCCTCTGGTTTTCCAAGTATAAGTTAAGGGTGGCCAGACTGCTACAGAGAGTCTTGGGCACAAAAGATTGACAAATGGAGCAAGCTGTATGGTCTTGCTCTTGGCCTAGAAAAAAAGACAGCAGTTGTGCGTATCTTTATGCTGTACCTGGCACCTGCATCGGCATTTACCCCTCTTAGCTGACAACAGCCAACAGTAACTACAGCAAACCAAGCTCAAACAAAAAGGCAAAAATCTCCAGCGGGGTACTTAGCTTTAGAAGCCTTCGAGTAGAGGAGCGATCGATATGACTGAGTGCGGCTAAAATGTTATGAGGTCTGTGTGTGCAGACGTCACATTTAAGGTCCCTGTTTTATGGCCCTACGTGCAACGTCCCACGCACCTACAGCAGCCAGGCTTAAGCTTTTGCATAGGAGCCAACTTTCGGGTTGCCCGAGGCAGAGAATCTCACTCTAAGAATATTGCAACACAGGAAGAGAAGGACATCCTCAGTTGCCTATGAACATCCAAGGAATGCAAAGTCCTTTCTGAGGAGTTCTGTGGCTGAGGGGAGAAGACAGACAAATTTAAGGTCTGGTTAAATGAAATTTCATTAACTACTTTTGGCATGAAGGATGACTTAGATCTTAGGGAAATCCTATCCTTGTGGAAAACAAGGTAGGGAGGTGAAGCCATAAGGGCTTGGATCTCAGAGACCCTCCTGGCAGAGGTGAGAGTCACCAACAAGACTGTTTTCCAAGTACAAAAGGAGCCAGTGTAAGTTTTTCCAGCACAAAGTTAAGATCCCAAGGTGGGGGAATGGGTTTACGAGGAGGTCTAATATGAAGGACCCCTTTCAGAAACAGCTTGACATCTAACCTGTAAGCCAGAGGTGGTGTCAAGGGAAGGCAATTAGAAATGGTGGAGAGATGCACTTTTACTGAATAAGTCAACACTCCGTGCAGTGACTCATACAGGTAGGAAAGGACCACTGGGACAGAAGCTTGGAATGGGGTGCTGTTTACTCTTAAGGGAACAATGGGAGAATCTTTTCCATTTAAGTAAATAGCTTCTCCTAGTACTTTGTTTTCTGGCCTCCTGCAGAACACTGAGTACTTCCTTTGAGTATAGGTGCCTGAAGGGGATCGGAACTCGATCACTCACACTGTCAGATTGAGAAGTTGGGGATAAATAACAGACCCCTTGTCTAGTGTGAGTAGGTCGAACTGTTAAGGCAACCTGTGGTGATTGGCCCTGGGCTAGAAGGAAAAGTGGAAACCAATGCTGTCTTGGCCAAAAGGGAGTCACCAACAGGATTTTTGGTTTGTCCTTCTGAATTTTCAGGAAGACTTTGTGAATCAAAAGAAATGGAGGTAAGGCATAAAGGAACATTCCCTCCCATGAAAAAGAGAAGGGGTCCACCTTCCAGGCTTGTGGATGGGGAAGCCTTGTGCAAAAGTGGGGCATCCGTCTGTTCTGGGGGGAAACAAAAGTACAGTTGTGTACCTACCATAAATGTAGATGTTCGAGTGTATTCACTGTTGCAGTCATTACAATTGGGTTATCCTGCTGGCAGGCTACCCGCAGTCGGCCTGAGTTCCAAAGTCTAGGTCCGGCGTCGGTTGCTGTCGCCTCTTCCCTGACGTCAGTGCACCAGGGGTATACAAGATGCAGCAGACGCCATTTTCTTCAGTTTTTCTTGCCCCAGATGTCAGGTACCCCTAAAATGGTAGGATAAATTATGTCAATAAGCATGCATGCACAAAAACAACTGCCTTCATCTACAAGCAAATACACCAAATAGGTTGTATAGCATAGAAAAGTACAGTTAGGTCCCAGCAAAGAAGAAAGGGGGGATGGTGGGAGGGTAACCTGGACTGCAACAGTGAATACACTCGAACATCTACATTTATGGTAAGTACACAACTGTACTATGTTCATCGTGTTTCACTGTTGCAGTCATTACAATTGGGTTGAATCCCAAAGCTAAGGCTGGGAGGCTGGAGCTAAATAGGATTAGGAGAGGCTATAAGGCCCTGCAGAACTGCAGTGGCAAAGCCTGCCCGGGATTTAGACTACAGGGGTAAGTTATAGTGCTTTGTAAAGGTATGCACTGAACTCCAAGTTGCAGCCTCTAAGATGTCTTTGGTTGGTACTCCTCTGAGGAAGGCTGCTGAAGTGGCTGCTGCTCTGGTTGAATGTGGCCTAATGCCCTTAGGCACTGATTTGCCATGCTGTGAATAGGTGCCATGCTGTGAATAGCAGAAACAAATGCAATGGCCTATCCACTTTGAAATAGTCTGTTTTGAGATAGGCTTTCCTTGTGATGCTGCAGCATATGCCACTAGAAGTTGGTCAGTCTTTCTGAAAACTTTAGTTCTGTCCAAGTAGAAGCATAGCTGTCTGTAAATGTCCAAAGAATGCAGAATTTTCTCACCTTTATTCTGTGGGTTTGGATAAAAAGTAGGCAAATGAATTGTTTGGTTAAGGGCCACACTGGACACTACCTTAGGCATAAATGTAGGGTTTGTCCTCAGCAAGACCCTGTCAGGATGGAAATGATAAAAGGTTCCACAGCCATGGGTGCCTGTAACTGTGAGAATCTTCTAGCAGAGGTTATTGCTAGGAGCAGAGCTGTTTTCCAGGTTAAGAATTTTATGTCAGCTGCAAAAGCTGGCTCAAACGGAGGCAGTGTGAGTTTTTCCAAGACATAGTTGAGGTCCCTTGCAGGTATTGGTGCTCTCCTTGGAGGTCTTATGTTTTTGGTCCCTGTGAAGTACTGCCTCAGTAACGGATGAGAAAAAATAGGTGGTTCTGTATTGTAATGAGCTGAAATGGCAGAGGCATGAATTTTAATTGAAGAAAATGAAAGACCTTTATCCAGCATCTCAGTTAAGTACTACAAAATCTGAGGAATATTTGGAACAATCGTGTCAATGCCTTGTGCTTGGTTCCAAGCACAGAATCTCTTCCATTTGTCTGCATAAGATTTTCTGGTGCTAGGCCTCCTGGCCTCCAAAATAACATCCATCACTGCTTTAGAAAGAGGTGCGTCTTGAGAGGCTATATTATCTGCCATGCCGCCAGGTTTAAGGTTTTGAGCTGGCTGTGCAGTATCTGGCTGTCTTGTTGGGTCAATAAGTGAGGAATTAGAGGTAATGTCCAGGCTGGGCAGTGAGACAAGCTCTTTAGAATTGGGTACCAGGGCTGGCGGGGCCAGTCTGGGGCAAACCAGTGCTGGTGGGGCCAGTCTGGGGCAATCAGTATAATTTCTGATTTCTCGTGTCTGACCTTGAGGAGTACCTTGGGGAGGGGAGGCAGAGGAGGAAAGGCATATACGGTTAGATTTTTCTAGCTGAAAGACAGAGCATCCACTTTCCATGCTTGCTTGTGATAAGTCCTTGTGCAGAATCTTTGTAGTTGGTAGTTGTGAGGGGAGGCAATTAAGTCTATGTCCAGGCATCCCCAGGTCCTTGTCATCATGCTGAAGACTTGTGGATCCAATTTCCACTCGTGGAGATCCATTAGATTTCTGCTTACTTCGTCTGCCAGAGTATTTTTCCTTCCTGGCAGGCATTAAGCTTGCAGATGTACTTGGTAAGTCAATGCTGTGTGCCACAAGTTCATGGCTAGCCTGCAGAGGGGGTAGGAATGTGTGCCTCCCTGCTTGTTTATGAACCACATGACTATAGTATTGTCCGTCTTTATTAGTAGATGTCCTGGATGAAGTTGATCCTTGAAGGCTGTTAGGGCATTCTGAACAGCTAGCATCTCTTTTTGATGGATATGTAGATGCATTTGACTTGCGGACCATGTGCCCTGAATACATCTTCCTGCCATATGGGCCCCCCAGGCGTAATCTGATGCATTTGTTGTCAATGCCTGCCTGGCTGTGGGTAAGGTGAATGGCTGTCCCGTGTTGTGGTGACAGGCTTTTGCCCACCATCGAAACTCCTGTTGTAGGCAGGGAATGAGGGTAATTATTGTTTCCAGGCTGTGGCAATGTCGAGTCCAAACACTTTTTAGATACCATTGAAGTTTCCTCATATGCAGTCTTGCATATGGAATTAGCAGAATGCCATGAAACCCAAGGCCTGCAGAATTTTTCTTGCAGATAACTGGGTCTTTGTTGCCAACATTTCGAAATAAGTAGTCAGTTGTCTGTGTTTGTCTGGCATGAGATAAGCCATCTGGGCAGTTGTATTTAAGCTTGCACCCAGGAATATTATCTCTTGAGAGGGTACGAGTTTTGATTTCTTCTCGTTTACTGTGTACCCTAGACTTGTCAGTAATCTTTTTACAAATGCCAGATGCTGTAGCAGAATGTTCTTGTTCTCTGCTTGAATAAGGTAGTCGTCCAAGTAAGGATATATTTGTATTCCTCTGTCTGCAAAATGCAATTACTGGTGCCAGGCACTTTGTGAGGACCCTGGGTGCAGTAGATAAGCCAAAAGGCAGTGCAGAGAATTGGTAGTGCATTGAGTCAGCTTTGAATCTAAGGTATCTTCTCTGCATGTTTTGTCTGACTGGAACATGCAGGTATGCCTCTCTTAGATCTAAGGTCACAAGCCAAGCCTTCTTGCCCAATATGGGCAGAAGCTGCTGTAGAGTCAACATTTTGAATTTTGGAATATCCAGATATGTGTTTAGAATAGATAGGTCCAATACTGGTCTCCAGGCTTTGTCTTTTCTGGGTACCAAGAACAGTCTTGAATAGAATCCGTGACCCTGCTCTTGTTCTGTACTTGCTTGAATGGCCCTCATGTCCATGAGGGATGAAACTTGTTTTTGTGCCTCTGCCCATTGATTGCGTGGCAGGTCTGGCATACCGTTTTGCCTTGGCAGGGTGTGAAAGTGGAACCTGTAGCCTTGTGATACTATATTTAGAACCCATTTGTCCTGGGTGATCATGTGCCAATTTTGTGGAAAAAGTGCTAGCTATCCCCCCAAAGGGGCTGCCAAAAGATAAGCGCTTGATGCTGGAAGTGGAAAGTCATTGAGACCGTTTCCTGTATGGCTGTGATTTTTCCTCTCCGCTCTTGGAGGTAGAAGCATCCCATTGTTTAGGCCTGTATGAGCCTTGGGGCTGTGATCTGCCTCTGGGGTGTCTGTATCTGCCTCTCCGTGGTCTATCTGAGACTGGAAAGGACCAATTTTTTGTAGGCCAGCTCCTGCTACACCTGGGAGGCTGTACATGCAAGAAATCCTTGACTGTTTGCATAGATTTTGCTTTGTCTAACATTTTCTTCAATACCTCTTCTGCTTTAGCACCAAACAAAGTTATCATGCTGTAAAGGAGCATCTAATAATTTAGCTTTAACATGATCCGGCAAATTTTGTTCTTTTAACCAAGCATGCCTCCTAATGACAGAACCTGTAACAGCGGTCCTGCAGGAGGCCTCAAGAGAATCAAAACCACATTGCAAAGTATGCTTTCCAACTTGTTCAGCTGCATGCAATACATCCTGCATTTCTTTATTGTCTGCACATTCTGCATTTGCTGGCATTTTCTGTTTAAGCAAAGACATAAGATATTGCTGATACTTAAGCATATGGAATTGGCAATTTAAAGCTCTTACAGCCAAGGTAGCAGAGGTATAAATCTTTTTGCCCCATCTAATAAGGGCCCTAGAATCCCTATCAGAGGGGATAGTTTTTTTTGCAGTAGAAGCCTTGACCCCTTTGGGACCCTGAGAGATGGTTTCTGGGTCAGCTGCAGGGTTCTTATAGAGAAATTTACGTGAATCAGAAACCCTGTAGTATCTGTCTGGCTTAACAGGGGCTGGTGGCAAAGAGTCTGGAGAAAAATTGGACTCTGTAAATACATCATCTACAATGTCTAAAACAGGTGGGATAGCAAGGGGGCTGTGCTGGGGCAATAAAAGGAAATCTCTAAGCCTTTTCTTGGATTCCGAGTAATCTTGGCTCTCCCAGTGGAAATGCTCCCTCATAGTATGCAGTGTTTCCCCAAAAGAATAATCCTCAGGAGGAGAAGCTGAAGGGATAGATTCTTCAGCATCAGAATCCTCATAGGGAGGAATAGAGTAATCCTGTTCAGAGGAGAAATCAGAGAAAATGGAAACCTGGTCTAAAGATTCATATTCTCTTGCCTAGGCCTCTTTTCAGGAAGGGGATGGGAACCCCTGATCAAAGTAATAAGGTCCTCGGCCATTTTAAGCATTTGTTTTTAGGCATGGAGGCCTGTCCAGGTGAATGCTGTACTTGTTTCTTTGTCTTCAGAGCTGCTTTAGTCTTTGTCTTTGTAGCTGAAGTAGGTTTCACATATAACAGTGAAGGCCTAAGAACACCCTCAGACGCCGATGCCTGCTCAGTGGCTCCGGACCCATCTGAGGGAATAGTTTCCGAGTGTCCAATACCTTGAGTTTCCAGAAGCCCAGTCAGCTCCACGTGGGAGTCGGAAGCGGCCTGTGGCTCTGAGGTAGCGGGCATCAGGGGCTGCGAAAGCGCCTCACTGAGAACCGGCGACAGGCCTAGATGAAGCCTCGCCGGTTTTGGATCTCGGATGCCTGCCCTTTTCTTTTTCTTTTCGTTTTTTGTAAATTCCGGTAGTCGGCTGATCCGACAGCATTATACAATTAAATCTTCTGCCAAAGTAATGAAATGCAAAATCGTACCGACGCTTAGTGTGTTGGTTAAATCTAGCACAAAACCGACAACTAGCAAAGTTATGGTCAGGGCCTAGGCAAGGAATAAGGTAAGAATGAAAATCCTTAGGAGATATTTGCTTCCCACAAGAAATACAGTTATTAACTTTTTCTGACACTGGTCTGGAGCAAGAAAAAAAAAGTTTCCCCAACGGGGTACTTAGCTTTACTGAAGAATTCGGATCTGAAATTCGAATTTGAAAACTTCAGGAGTCGGCCGACCGGCACTTGCGAACTGCTTTTGCTTCAGGCACTGCGCGGTAAGAAAGACTGAAGAAAATGGTGTCGGCTGCATCTTATATACCCCTGGCGCACTGATATCAAGGAAGTGGCGACAGCAACAGACACCGGACCTAGACTTTAGAACTCAGGCCGACTGCGGGTAGCCAGCCAGCAGGATAACCCAATTGTAATGACTGCAACAGTGAAACATGATGATCATCATATCTGCCTGAGGAATATCCCACCTGTGGACTAGATCCAGAAACACCTCCTTGTGAAGCATCCATTCGTGGGAGGGTGTTACGGTCCTGCTCAGGGTGTCTGCCATCACACTGTCTTCTGATGTGATGTAAACTGCCTGCAAATGGATCTGTAATGCTGCTGCCAGAGACCAGATTTGAACTGCAAGACTGCAAATAGGGTAGGATCTTGTTCCTCCCTGTTTATGTACCACAGGACTGTCATGTTGTCTGTGATGACCTTTAATGTACAAAACAAAATAAAAATAACAAAAAAACGGCACTGCCAGCCGATATAACAGTCCAAGCTTTAAACACTAAGGGCTTACACTCGGAGGAAGTCCAGGATGTCATTGGGTGAATCACATTAAAAAAAGTACCAGCATCTGTTCAGCATTTCAGCAACTGGTTGAGAAATTCCACTTTTTGGGCAGGTAGAAAGACTGACAGAGTCTGTCCTTATCCTGCACCACAGGAAGATGATTTTGTGAGGGAGTCATTTGAGACTTTAGGCAATTCACAGTGAAACCTAGATTCTGCAAGATCCTGCAAACAAAGTCCAGGTGTTGAGAGAGGGTGAGAGAATCCTGGTATAGAATTAGGTGATCGTCAAAGTATAAATTAGAATGTCCTGTAGTCTGCAATTTGCAATGACTGAGGCTAGACATTTGGTGAATACTCTTGGGGCTGTGAAATTCCAAAGGGCAAGGCAGAGAAAGTACAGTTTTGTACCTACCATAAATGTAGATGTTCGAGTGCTAATACAGCTGCAGTCATAACAGATGGGTTCTCCTGCCATCAGGCGGGTCCTCGGTCGGCCAAATTCCAAAGTCTAGGTCAGGCATCGGTTGTCGTCGCTTCTTCCCTGACGTCAGTGCGACAGGGGTATAAAGGAACCAGCCAACGCCATTTTCTTCAGTTTTTCTTGCCCCAGATGTCAGGTGCCCCCAGAAGGAAGGCAATACATAAATTTGTGTAATAATGCAGTGCAATATAATCAAAATACAGTAGTTGCAAGCAAATACATCATAAATGAATACCCCAATCAGGTTGTATGAGGATGTGTTAGCCTATAGGCCTGTCCCAAGAGGGGAAGGAGGGAGGGAAACCTGGACTGCAGCTGTATTAGCACTCGGACATCTACATTTACGGTAGGTACAAAACTGTACTATGTTCATCGTGCATACAGCTGCAGTCATAACAGATGGGTAGAATCCCAAAGCTAAGAAAGGGGTGGTAGGCACTAGGTGGAACTAGAAGGAGCCAAAATGCCCTGCAAGACTGCAGTGGCAAAGCCTGCTCTAGATTTGGAGTATAATGGTAGGTTGTAGTGCTTGGAGAAGGTATGCACAGAACTCCAAGTGGCCACTTCCAAAATATCCTTGGTAGGAACTCCTCTGAGGAAGGCTGCAGAGGTGGCTGCGGCCCTGGTGGAATGAGTTCTAATGCCTGTAGGTACAGTTTTGCCATGAAAGGAATAGCAAAAGCATACGCAGTGGGCTATCCATTTTGAGATTGTCTGTTTGTAAATTGGCTTTCCTTGAGCTCCTACCGCATAGGCCACAAAGAGCTGTTCTGATTTTCTGAAAGGCTTTGTTCTGTCCAAATAATAACGCAGTTGTCTGTGGATGTCCAAGGAATGTAGTAATCTCTCCCCTTTGTTTTGAGGATTAGGATAAAAAGTAGGTAAATGTATGGCCTGATTTAAAGCTACCCTGGATAACACTTTAGGCATAAAGGACGGGTTCGTTCGTAAGGAAACTCTGTCCTGATGGAAGATGATAAAAAGCTGGACAGCCATGAGAGCCTGTAGTTCTGAAACTCTACGAGCTGAGGTGATAGCCAGAAAGGAAGCCGTTTTCCAGGACAAATATTGCAAATCTGATGAGGCAGCTGGCTCAAAGGGAGGCAAGGTCAGTTTTTCCAGAATGAAATTAAGATCCCAAGCAGGTATTGGTTGTTTCCTTGGAGGTCTTAAATTCTTAGCCCCTCTGAGGAACTGTCTTAAGAGAGGTTGAGAGAATAAAGGTGGATCAGTGTTGTATTCTGCAGAAATGGCTGAGGCATGGATTTTGATGGAGGAGAAAAAGTCCACTGCTTAGCAGTTCAGCCAAATATTGTAGTATTTGAGGTAAATTCAGTTTTCCAGGATCCTGGCCCTTTTTCTCATTCCAGACACAAAAACGTTTCCATTTTGTGGAGTAAGCTTTTCTAGTTGATGGCCTTCTGGCCTCCAAAATGACATCCTGCACCTCCTTGGAGAGTAGGGCCTGTGATGATGCTAAGGAATCTTCCATGCGGCTAGATTGAGTGTTTGTTTTTAGCTGGCTGTGAAGAGTTTTGAAGCTGTGCTGAGTCAGAAGAAGAGGCATTAGAGGCAGGGTCCATGGTGGGGAATGCGTCAGGCTCCTCAGGAGTGGGTAGCAGTGTTGCCTTGGCCAGTCCGGAGCAATAAGAATCATCTTTGGTCTGTCTGCTCTGGTCTTCAGTAGAACTTTGGGCAGCAGAGGAAGAGGTGGGAAGGCATAAACTGTCATTGATGTCCAACTGAAAGAGAGCGTCCACTCTCCAGGCCTTTGGATGGAAAATCCTTGAGCAGAATTTTGTCAATTGATGATTTTTGTGGGAGGCAAAGAGATCTATGTCTGGCCTTCCCCATTCTTGGATTATTTCTGTAAAAACTTTTGGATGCAATTTCCATTCGTGTGGATCTGTCATATTCCTGCTTAGGTTGTCTGCCAGCGTGTTTTCCTTGCCTGGCAAGTACTGTGCTTGTAGTTCCATTTGTAAGTCCATGGCCATGTTCCAAAGTGACATGGCCAGTCTGCATAGGGGGTAAGAATGTGTTCCTCCCCATTTATGTACCACATAACTGTGGTGTTGTCCGTTCTTATCAATAGTTGACCTGGTTGTAGAAGGTCCTTGAAAGCTATAATAGCATTTATTACTGCTAGCATTTCTTTTTGGGACCATTTGCCCTGAATGCACCGATCTGTCATGTGCGCCCCCCAGGCGTAGTCCGAGGCGTCTGTTGTGATGACTTGATTTGCTTGAGGCTTGCTGAATGGAAGACCTGTGTTTGTTTGACATGCTTGAGCCCACCACAGAAATTCTTTTTGCAGGCATGGAATTAGTGGTATTATTGTTTCCAAACTGTGGCTGTGTTGAGACCTTTTAGTTATGTACTTACCATAACTTCGGATGTATGGGATCCATCTCGCCTACATTCATAACAGATGGGTTCGGAGCCGATCCATCGGCTCCGACTCGGCCACTATACACTAGAACGAAGTATCTCATTGGCTGGGCTCCCCCTTATCCCAGAATGCAGCACACCTGCTTCCCCAGATCGTGTTTGTTCGCTTTCATACATTTATACAGGTACAGAAAAAAACAAAACATACCAATAACTGTAACCAACTAGAGCTCTTCAAGAAAAGAGCTCAGCAAGAGCAATATTTCCTCCAAATCCAAAAGGTAGGGGGAAGGAGGGTGGGTATGTATGAATGTAGGCGAGATGGATCCCATACATCCGAAGTTATGGTAAGTACATAACTAAAAGATGTAATGGGATCCTATCTCGCCTACATTCATAACAGATGGGACAGCGTCCCTAGCACCTAAATCCAGGGTGGCTCACTGGAACACACTCCTGAGAACTGCAGAACCAAAGGAAGCTCTGCCTCGGGATGCCACATCAACCTTTTAATGAGAAATGAAGGTGTGCGGAGAAGACCAAGTAGCAGCCGCACAGAGATCATCTATTGAAACTTTGGAGTGAAAGGGTACAGAGGTGGCCACAGCCCTGGTAGAATGAGCCTTGAGTGGGAAAGGTAACTCTCTGCCTGACTGGGAATAAATGAAGGAGATCCAATCCTTAATCCATTTGGCTATGGTGGTTTTGGCAACTGGTAAACCTAACCTATTCTCCGCAAAAGACACAAACAGCTGGTTAGATTTTCGTGTGTGACTGGTCCTATCTAAGTAAAAACGCAGTTGCCTGTGAACATCCAACTGGTGAAAGGTATATTCTGCTCTATTAGAAAAATTTGGAAAGAAAACGGGGAGCTCCAAGGATTGCTGAATGCATAAAGGGGATGCTACCTTAGGCAAAAAGAAGGGATTCAATCTGAGGGAAACTCTGTCTTTATGAAAAATCAAATAAGGAGGAGTAGAACAGAGAGCCTGAAGCTCTGAAACCCGCTTAGCAGAAGTTATTGCCACTAGAAGGGCGGTTTTCCAAGACAGAAATTTTATATCACAAGTCGCTGCCGGCTCAAAGAACGGGCAGTTCAGGAGGCCAGAACCAAATTTAAGTCCCAAGGGGGCACAGGATGAGCCATAGGAGGCCTGAGGAGCCAAGCTCCCTTAAGAAAGGACTTGCAAAGTCTGTTTGCCATTAAGGAAGGCTCTACGGAAACATGAAAACTAGAGATGGCCGCTAGTTGAACCTTAATTGTGGAGACTGAAGAGCCTGAATGAAACAATGAAGCTAGAAATTCCAAGACCTGCGGAACTGGGGCCGTAAGAGGATCAATGCCTCGCTGCTGGGCCCAAAAGGCAAACCTTTTCCATTTGCTGGAATACAGCTTAACAGTGGACGGCTTGTGGGAAGAGGACAAAATGTACATCACTTCTGAAGAAAGAGAGCTATCTCGAACTAAGGATGGAAGTGGAGTAACCAAGCAGCCAGTCGCAACGACCGGAGGGACGGATGAGAGTGTCCCGACTGATGAGACAACAGGTCCGGCACTGGGTCCAGAATCCAAGGGCCCTGTACCGCATACTTCTGAAGGAATGGGAACCAAATCTGACGGGGCCAGTGTGGGGCGTCCAAAATCATGTAGCTCCCTACATGAAGAGCCTTCTGAATCACCTTCGGGAGAAGGGGAATAGTACAGTTTTGTACCTACCATAAAAGTAGATGTCCGATAGATATGCAACTGCAGTCATAACATATGGGTTGTCCTGCCTCAGGCAGCCCTCGGTCGGCCGGATTCCAAAGTCTGGGTCCGACGTCGGCTGATGTCGCATTTCTCTCCGACGTCAGTGTGGCTGGAATACATAAGCATCAGCCGACGCCATTTTCTTCAGTGTTTCTTGCCCCAGATGCCAGGTGCCCTCCAAGGAAGGCTGTAATCAAACTGGAAGGAAAAAACAGGATTCCAAACAAATAAATAAGCAATAAACAGATACACCATAACAGATATCCCCAGCTAAGAGGAACAGGGATAGGAGTGGACCCAAGGCATAGAGGGGAATGGAGGGAGGGAAAATCCGACTGCAGTTGCATATCTATCGGACATCTACATTTATGGTAGGTACAAAACTGTACTATGTCCTTCAAGAATGCAACTGCAGTCATAACATATGGGTAGAATACCATAGCTTAGCTGGGGGAGGAGGAATGCTCTAGGAAAGAGATGGTGTGGCAATCAAACCCTGCAGGACTGCCGAAGCAAAGCCTGCTCTGGATCTGGAGTATAGAGGGAGATTGTAGTGTTTGGAGAATGTATGCACGGAGCTCCATGTAGCAGCTTCTAGAATGTCCTTTGTAGGCACCCCTCTTAAGAATGCTGTAGAGGTGGCTGTAGCTCTGGTGGAGTGTGGTCTGACATTGACTGGAACAGTCTTCCCATGGAAGGAATAACACAATCTGATGCAATGTCCAATCCATTTTGAAATAGTCTGTTTTGAAATTGCTTTCCCTTGTACTCCAGGGGCATAAGCTACAAAAAGTTGATCAGACTTCCTACTGGTCTGGGTTCTATCCAGGTAGTAGCGAAGTTGTCTATGAATGTCCAAGGTATGTAACAGTCTTTCCCCTTTGTTTTCAGGATTGGGGAAGAAAGCAGGTAGATGAATAGCTTGATTTAAAGAAACCCTAGATACCACCTTTGGCATAAAAGTAGGGTTGGTTCTTAAGGAGACTCTGTCTCGGTGAAAGATTATGAATGGTGGTATTGCCATTAGGGCCTGTAGTTCCGAAACCCTTCTTGCTGAGGTAATTGCCAACAGGAAAGCTGTCTTCCATGAGAGGAATTGTAAGTCCACTGAAGCTGCTGGTTCAAAAGGAGGTAGAGTTAGTTTTTCTAGAACAAAGTTGAGGTCCCAAGCTGGCACTGGAGCCTTTCTTGGTGGCTTAATGTTCTTGATTCCCTTAAGGAATTGCCTTAGCAAAGGATGTGAAAACACAGGTGGATCAGTGTTATATCTAGCTGAAATAGCTAAAGCATGTATCTTTATGGAAGAATATGAGAGTCCATTCTGAAGCATATCTGCCAAATATTCCAGGATGAGTGGGATGTTCAATAGTGATGCATCATGACCCTTGCTGGTGTTCCAAATGCTGAATCTCTTCCATTTTGCCAAGTAAACCTTTCTGGTGGATGGTCTTCGAGCTTCTGTTAGTATCCGCTGGACTTCCTTGGAGAGAGAAAGATTGAGGTTATTCATGGAATCTCCCAGGCTGTTAGCTGCAGTGTCTGAAGGTTTGGATGCACTGTTTTGAAGTTGTGCTGAGTCAAAAGTAGGGGCCATTGGGGAAGGGCCCACTTCTTGCTGTGACATATGCTCTGTAGTAGCAGGTTACCAGTGTTGTCTTGGCCAGTCTGGAGCTATTAGGATCCCTTTGGGTCTCTCTGCTTTGATCTTCAGTAGTACTGTGGTCATCAGTGGCAGAGGTGGGAATGCATATATTTTTAGGGAGTTCCAGTTGAATGAAAGAGCATCTATTTTCCAAGCTTGTGGATGGTATGTCCTTGAACAGAATTTTTGCAGATGATGGTTGAGGTGAGAGGCAAATAGGTCTACTTCTGGCCTGCCCCATGTCGAGGTGAGTTGTGTGAAGATCCTTGGGTGTAACCTCCACTCGTGAGGATCTATGAAATTCCTGCTTAGGCTGTCTGCCAGCACATTGTCTTTGCCTGGAACAAACTGGGATTGTAAGTGTATGTTCAGGCTCAGTGATTTTTCCCAAAGATTCATTGTCAGTCTGCAAAGGGAGTAGGAATGGGTGCCCCCTTGCTTGTTTATGTACCACATCACAGTGGTGTTGTCTGTCCGTATCAGTAAATGGCCTTGTTGAAGTTGTTGTCGAAAGGCCTCGATGGCATGCATTACTGCCAGCATTTCTTTTTGGTTTATATGCAGATGTGTTTCCTTTGGAGACCATTGTCCTTGTATGCATCTGCCTTCCATATGCGCCCCCCATCCAATGTCTGAGGCGTCTGTGGTCATGGTCTGTGTTGTCTGAGGTTTTTTGAATGACATACCTGTGTTTGCCTGGCTTACCGAGGCCCACCATAGGAATTCCTTTTGTAGGCATGGAATGAGCGGTATGGTTGCCTCTAAGTTGTTGTGCTGAGACCATAGACTTTTTAAGTACCATTGAAGTTTTCTCATGTGTAGTCTTGCTAATGGAACCAGGAGAATGCAGGATGCCATGTAACCCAGGGCCTGTAGGAATCTCCTTGCAGTCATCTGGGTGAGTTTTGCCAAACCCTTGAAATAATGAGTTAACTTCTCTTGCTCGTCTTCTGTCAGGTAAGTCATTTGAGAGGCTGTGTCCAGATTGGCTCCTAAGAAGGTTATTTGCTGGGATGGTTGAAGTCTTGACTTTTGAAAGTTGACTGTGTATCCCAGAGCCTGAAGTAACTGTATGACATAGTTCAAGTTTTTTGTCAACATCAGTTTGTCGTCCGCTTGTATAAGGCAGTCGTCCAGGTACGGGTAAATTTGGATCCCCTGGAGCCTGCAATGAGCAATTACTGAAGCCAGGCATTTTGTGAATACTCTGGGCGCAGTAGATAAGCCAAATGGCAATGCTGAGAATTGATAATGCTCTGGCCCTGCAAGAAATCTGAGGTATCTTTTGCAGCTGTGTCTGATAGGGACATGCAGGTATGCCTCCTTGAGGTCCAGAGTAATCAGCCAAGACCCCTTGCCCAGCATGGGAAGGAGTTGCTGTAGAGTCAGCATTTTGAACTTTGGTACTATGAGAAAAGTGTTTAATGCGGACAAGTCCAGTATTGGTCTCCACTGAGTTTCTTTTCTTGGCACAAGGAACAGTCTTGAGTAGAACCCCTGGCCTTGTTCTTGTTGTGGTACTCTTTCTATTGCTTTTATCTGAGCCAGCAGAGAAATTTGCTTGATAGCCTCTGCCCTCTGGTTTTGTGGTAGGTTTGGCATGCCCTGTTTTCTGGGTAAGGTGTGAAAATGGAACCTGTAACCTTGGTCTATAATGTCCAAAATCCATTTGTCTTTTGTCAATCTGTGCCAATTGTCTGAAAACAGAGATAATTTTCCGCCCAAGGGTGCTTCTGTTTGCTCCTTGGTTGGCGGTTGTAGAGGAAAGTCATTGAGATTGTGTCTGAGGGGTGGGGGAGACCCCTGTGTCACTTCTTTGGTTTGCTGGCTGCCATTGTCGTCCCCTGTAAGAACCTCTGTATTGTCCTCTTCCTCGGCCATGCCTGTTTTTACCCCTTTTAAATTTTTCAGGGTTAGGAAAGGACCAGTTCTTTGAAGGCCAATTCCTGCTGAATCTGGGGGGCTGAACCTGGAGGAAATCTTTGACCGTCTGAACTGATTTTGCTTTTTCCTCGATGGACTTTAACACATCTTTAGCATTAGCACCAAAAGCTTGTTCTTTTCCAAGGGTGCATCCAGAAGTTTTGCCTTAACCTGATCTGGTAGAGGTTGTTCTTTTAACCATGCATGTCTGCGAATGATTGCCCCTGTCATAGCTGCCCTACATGAAGCTTCCAATGCATCATATCCACACTGCCGAAAGTGATTGCTGACTTGCTGTGAGTTATGTACAGCTTCCTGCAAAGACTTCCTGTCTAAAGGGTCAGGAGAGGCCAAAGTTTTCTGTAAATCATCTAACAGGTAATCCTGATATTGTAACATATGAAAAAGGCAATTCAAAGCTCTCATAGATAAAGTGGTGGAGGTGTACACCTTTTTCCCCCATCTCTCTAATGACCTAGCTTCCCTGTTGGAAGGCACGGGATTTTTAGAGGTGGAAGCTGAAACACCTTTAGGTCCCTAAGAAATAGTTTCTAAATCCACAGTATGGGCCCTGAACAAATGGGAATGTGTGTCTGGGACCCTGTAATATCTATCTGTCTGGCTTGGCTGGTGCAAGAGGAAGGGAATCAGGGATAACACTGGAGTCACAATATAGATCATCCAAAACATCAAGCACAGGAGGAATAGCTAGGGGCCTGTGCTGGGGCTTTTTAAGGAAGGTTCGAAGGCGCTTTCTGGAATCAGAATATTCCTGGCCTTGCCACTTGAAATGTTCCCTCATGGTATGCAGAACTTCCCCAAAAGAAATATCCTCAGGAGGGGAGGCCGAAGGGATGGAATCCTCTGCATCCGAGTCCTCATAGGTCTGAAAGAGGTCTTCCTGGCCCTCGGAGTGGATAGAGTCCTCAGAGTCTTCATCTGTAGGGATAAGTTCAGAGGGATCAACCCGGGGCATCTTATCTGGAGGAGGCTGGGATGCTCTCTCAGGATGGGCCTGTGAACCTCTAATCATGGAAATTAAGTCTGCGGCCATAGACATGATTTGTGTCTCAGGAATAGTTTGAGGCAAGGTTTTTGCTGTAAGGTGCTTACTCTTGCTGGCTGCCTTAGCCCGAGTGTAGGCCTTAATAGACATGGCCATAGGAGACCTGGCAGCTCCACGTGCAGGAGTGACTTTATCTACAGCAATGGTCTCTGGCATTTCCTCGGTTTCAGTATCCGGAGGAAAATCTATAACTGGCGGAGTGGTATCTGGTATCGGAGTCGTCGGTATTGCGGTGTCTTCGGTTCGGAGCGGTGGAATAACCGTCTCAGAGGGAACCGGAGCACTTGCGGTAGGTTTTGGCGTGGAGTCGGTGCTAGACGCAGGCCGAGGATGTCGGTCCCGGTCTTTTCGTTTCTTGGGCGTTTGCGATGTCGGAAGCTCCGGCGGCATTGTATACGCAAATTTTTAGCCGAAAAAGTCTTCAGCGAACTCCGCCCGGCACCTGAGAGTGCGCTTGTTGAAGCGAGCACAGGCAACACAGGCCGAGACGTCGTGGTCTGGGCCAAGGCAAGGAAGACAGTAAGAGTGGAAATCCTTATGAGGTATTTGTTTACCACAAGACAGACAATTATTAACTTTTTCAGTAATTTCTGACATCGGCTGAGGCAAGAAAAGGTCCCCAACGGGGTACTTAGCTTTTTTGATGACTTCGGATTCGAAGAGTATAGGAGCTGACCGACCGGCACTTGCGAACTGCTTCTGCTTCGGGCACTGCGCGGCAAGAAAGACTGAAGAAAATGGTGTCGGCTGATGCTTATGTACTCCAGCCGCACTGACGTCGGAGAGAAATGCGACATCAGCCAACATCGGACCCAGACTTTGGAATCCGGCCGACCGAGGGCTGCCTGAGGAAGGACAACCCATAAGTTATGACTGCAGTTGCATTCTTGAAGGACATCGGGGGGAAGGCATAAAGCAGACCAGGGGGCCAATTGTGGGCTAGAGCGTCCCTGAGAAACTGCCCCTGGGAGGGAGTCAGAAGAACTCTCTGCACTTCGCATTGTTGGGGCTGGCGAACAAGTCGCAACAAGGGAGACCCCATTTGGCGAAGATCTGCGCAGACCCTCTGTTGTTGAGGGACCACTCGTGGGGCAACAGGAGAGTCCTGCTGAGCCTGTCTGCAATAACATTGGATTTCCCAGGAATGTGCGTTGCTACTAAGAAACATTGGGTAGCTATGGCCCAGCGCCACACTCTCATGGCCTCTCTGCAAAGGGGGTAGGACCTGGTTCCGCCTTGCTTATGTGCCAAACTACCGACATGTTGTCGGATAGAATGGCAATAGTACCTTGGGGGAGAGCATGATGAAGTGCTTGCAAAACCAGAAGCACCGCCCTCATTTCCAGGACATTGATGTGAAGGTGCGCTTCGCAATCCTGCCAAATGCCTTGGACAGACCTGTCCAGATAATGACCCCCCCACCCTATCTGGGAGGCGTCCGTGGTCACTGTGGCAACTGGTGGCTGAAGGGCGAAGGGACGCCCCCGGTCCAGGTTGGACTGACGCAGCCACCAACGGAGGTCCCGACGACAACCGTCCGTAATCAGAACCAAATGGTTCAGGGGAAGTTCTTGATATGACCATTGAACCGATAATAGCCATTGCAGCACCCGCATGTGCAGCCTGGCTAATGGAACTAGGAGAATAGTCGCGGCCATCGTGCCCAATAACTGAAGAATCTGTCTTGCAGGAACTCGAAATTTGGGTAACAAGTTTAGAATCCGAGATTGTAGGACCTGAATTCTTTCTGATGGCAAAAATGCCCGCATCCTTTTTGTGTCTAACTCTGCGCCTATAAAGGTGATACGCTGAGATGGCTACAGGACAGATTTTTCCCAATTGAAAGTGATTCCCAGCGAGAGACCCAAAGTTACTGTGGCCATCAGCGGTCAAATCAGTAGATGCTTGGAGGTGGCAGTGAGGAGCCAGTCGTCTAGATAGGGAAACACTTGGAATCCTAGACTTCTCAGGTGAGCTGTCACCACTGCCAGACACTTGGTGAACACCCTGGGGGCTGTGGTGAAACCAAAGGGCAGTGCACGAAACTGGAAATGACTGGTTCCTAGGCGGAAGCGTAAATGACTCCTGGACTCTTGACGTATCAAAATGTGATAGTAAGCATCCTTGAGGTCTATGGAGCACATCCAGACATCCTTCTCCAATAACGGGAGAATGGACTGAAGGGTGACCATCCGGAACTTGGACTTTTTCACAAAACGATTTAATGAGCTTAGGTCCAAAGTGGGCCTTACGTCCCGTCTTTTTTGGCACCAAAAATAATCTCGAGTAAGTTCCTGATCCGATCTGATCGGCGGGGACGGGCTGGATGACCCCTTTGCTTAGCAGCTTTGAAACTTCTACGGCTGCTTGATCCCGTTGACTGGGTGGCACGTCCGGGATTCTCCTTGTAGGAGGAGGGGGCTTGAAGAAGGGGATGAGGTAGCCTCCGGTTACAATGCGAAGCACCCACTGATCCTTGGTTATAGATTCCCAAGCCTGTGGGTATTTTGCAAAACGACCCCCGACTGGCTCTGGAGAAGCACAGCCAGGCCACATCCTAGGGATGTTGAGGGTAGGAGGAACCACGAAAGGAATCCCGGTCTCCAGTGTCACGGGGGCCTCTGCCACCTCTGGGGCGGTGTCCTCCTGAATCCCCCCGCCTCTAGAGGGGGGGAATCACCCGGTGGAGTAGGGAAGAACTTTTGGGATTTTCTGAACCACATTTTCCCTCCTCTCTGGGCCTTGGGGTAAGGTCTAGAGGGAGCCGAAAAACGGGCCCCAACGGCAGTCAAGGTCTTGCCCTCCTGCTCGCACCGAGTAAGTGTGTCCTTCACCTTGGGTCCAAACAGAGAGGACCCATCAAAAGGGGCGTCGGCGAAGGAAGACTTAAAGGCCTCCGCAAGTGGACACAAGCGTAACCAGGCTTGTTCTTAGAGCCACTCCTGTGCCCGCTGCTCTACTCGCCCTTCGGCTGCATAGGAAATGAGCCTCATGGACGAGTTGACTATAGAAGATAGGGTAGTCATCTGGGCGCCTACGGTCTGGGCTAACGCCTCAGGAAGATTACCCGCAAGAGACTCTCCTAACTCCTTGAGGAGGTCCCTTTGGAGCCTGGTAAAATGACAGAGATAGTTCAGCGACCGCAGGGTAAAGGTCGCTGAAGAAAGGGTACGCTTCCCGTACCTATCCATGCTCCTAGAGTCCTTATTAGGAGGATGAACAGACGTTGAAGCCTCTGCCACGTCCTGCTAAGTGGCAGATGCCACCACCATCGCATCAACTGCAACACCCTTAGTGAGGAATTCCTTCTGGGGAGGGGCTGAAAGGAACTTATTAGGTCTGGCAGGCACCGGTTCCACTGTATCAGGATGCTCCCACACCCTCCGAGAGATTAAATCTAACAACTCGTCGAAGGGTGGAGACACCAAGGAGGAGGAGGGCTGGGCCCCGAAGGCCTTGAGGAAGACTGACTCCTCAGCGGTAGGGGCTTTGGATTGCCAATTGCCTCTCTGTCTCAAGATCTCAAGGATTTCCGAGAAGGAGACGTCATCCAAGGACGATTTTGGGGACCCCTCCGCATCATCGAGGTCAGTACCTGAAGTGACGGACTCATCTTGGGAATCAACGTGCTTCCTCTTGCACAGTTTCTTCCTTGGGGGTTCATCCGAAGCAGATTCAGAAGGACCCCCCAGAAGAAGGGAACCCTCTAAGGGGGTATCCTCAGGCCCTGGGGCCCCACAGTCGTGGGAAAGAACGTCATCAAAGTCACCAGAACCCAGATCTAGGGATGGTGAGGTAGAAACTTGCTGAACCGGCAAGGTCATGGCCAGCGCACTCCTCATGGCCTCAAAAGCAGGACCTCCAGACTCTGCAGAGGGCACTTGCTGAGAGACCACGACGGTACCGGGAATACCTGCGGCCGATGCTCCAAGGGGAAGACTGGGCATCGAAGAGGCCAGCTCCACAGTGTTGCCCTCAGCCCCAACTGAGGAAGACCCGGTACCAAACCCTGACACAGAGGACAGGGTAGGAATGAAGGTCGGAGCAGAGAAACTCAGAGGGGGTCTCTGCTTCGACTGGACGATTCCGCTACGTTCTACCAGCACCGACTCCAATGGCTCCAAGGGGGTCGGAGGAGGAATCAAATGCACGGAATGGGGAATCTGCTCCGAAGCCGAGTGAGCTGGAGCCGAGATCATTTTAGTAAAAACTGGGGACTGGAACAGCCTCTGGATAACCCTATCCAAATCCGAATCAGACAACCTAGAGGATTTGGAGGAAACAGACTGGGGCAGAGAAGCCTTCTGCCTCGGCTCCGATAAAACAGGGAACCGGCTCCGAAAAGGTTCCAACACTATCGGATCAAAGATCGGAACCGTTTGTAAAGGTGTCGGCGCCGAAGGCGGCTCCGGGGCCGAGGGGGAAGAGTCTGAGCTGCACACCTCCAACGGCTCCGAAACCAAAGGAGCCGAAGTAGGTGATTGGCCTCTCTGTGCACTAACCTGCGGCTCTGACACCAATGGAGCCGAGGAAAGAGGCACCGAGGCAGACCCTTCAGCCATTGGCTCCGAAGCCATTGGAGCCGAGGAAGAAGAGGTTGATCTATGTTTCTTGGATGTCGGGTCCGACGGACTGGTCGGAGCCGACGATTTATGTTTCTTGGGTGTCGGGCCCGATGGGCTGGTCGGAGCAGACGACCTTTTCTTTTTAGAAGCTGGAGATGAAGCCAACGCTTCCTCAAATGAAGGCTTAATAAGACCTCTAAGTATTAGCTTGTTTTTTTCTTTCCTGAAGGACCCTGGAAGAAAAAGCGTGACAAACACTGCATGCATCTTGTAGATGTTTGGGCCCTAAACAGTACACGCAGACAGCATGGCTGTCTGTGATAGACATTTTATAATTATATTTAGCACATTTTTTAAACCCTGATTTCTGCTCCTTAGACATCTTGAACCAGGTAGAAAAACAGATAACAGATCAAAAACGCTACAATACAGTACACAGAAGTAGGCTAAAGCCCTCTAACTTAAGCAGGCTTAGCCCGATACAACAGGAAAAACAGTCACACAACCAAAGTAAAACACAACAGCAAAGGGCAAAGGCCCTCTAATTTAAACGGGCCTTGCCCAGTATACTAGACGCACGAAAAAAAAATATATAAAATCCTAAAATTCACAAAACTGAGAAACAAACGCTCACAAAGCTGTTAAAACAGCTGTTTGTTGAAAAACTGACAGAAACCCTAGTCAAAAAGACCAAAAAGGTGTAGAAAATACACTTCGCTCCAGCCAAGTCGAGACCACGTCCAGCTTGAAAAGTGGCAAACGAGATCTGGGGAAGCAGGTGTGGTGCATTCTGGGATAAGGGGGAGCCCAGCCAATGAGAGACTTAGTTCTAGTGTATAGTGGCCGAGTCGGAGCCGATGGATCGGCTCCGAACCCATCTGTTATGAATGTAGGCGAGATAGGATCCCATTACCATCATATGTTTTTTAGGTACCATTGTAGTTTCCTCATATGCAGCTTTGCACATGGGATTAGTAAGATGCAAGATTGCCATGAATCCCAGAGCCTGCAGGATTTTCCTTGCAGTCAGCCTGGTGCAATTTGCTAGTGCTCTGAAGTATTGAATTAGTTGCCCCTGCTTCTCTGGCGTGAGGTAGGCCATCTGGGTGTTTGTGCCCAAGTTGGCATCCAGGAAAATTATCTTCCGAGAGGGTATTAGCCTTGATTTCTTTTTGTTGACGGTGTATCCCAGAGAGTTCAACAACATTATTACATAAGCCAGATGTTTCAGAAGAATGTGCTTGCTGTCCGCTTGGATCAGGCAGTCGTTCAAATAGGGGTATATTTGAATCCCTTGAAGTCTGCAGTAGGCAATTACTGATGCCAGGCATTTCGTGAATACTCTGGGCGCAGTAGATAAGCCAAAGGGCAATGCAGAGAATTGATAATGGGTTGAACCTGCAAGAAATCTGAGGTACCTTCTGCAATTTTGTCTGATTGGGACATGCAGGTATGCCTCCTTGAGGTCCAATGTTACCAGCCAAGACTCCTTGCCCAGCATGGGAAGAAGTTGCTGTAGAGTGAGCATCTTGAATTTTGGTACGAGTAGAAATGTGTTTAGGATGGATAGATCCAAAATAGGTCTCCAATCTTTTCCCTTCCTTAGTACCAGAAATAGCCTGGAATAAAAACCCTGACCTTGTTCGTGCGTAGGTACCTCTTGAATAGCTTTCATGTTTATGAGATCTGTAATTTGCCTTTGTATCTCTGCCCTTTGTGTGGCAGGTTTGGCATGCCTCTCATTTTTGGAAGGGTGTGAAAATGGAATTTGTAGCCTCGGTTTATAATGTCCAGGATCCATTTGTCCTTTGTGACCATATGCCAATTTTTTGAAAATAATGCCAGCTTTCCTCCTAATGGGGCTGCCATTTGAGACTTGGTTGGCATGCAAAGGGGAAGTCATTGGGTTTGCTTTCTGAAAGATTGCGAGTTATCCTCACCACCTCTTTGTGTAGAAGCTTGCCACTGTCTGCCTCTATACGATCCTTGGGATTGTCCTCTGCCCCTCGGGCGCCTGTATCTGCCTCTTTGGGGTCTGTCTGTGGCAGGAAAGGACCAGTTTTTGGAAGGCCAATTTCTACTAAAACGTGGGGGTTGGACCTGTAGAAATTCTTTCACAGTTTGCATTGATTTAGCATTTTCCTCCATTTTCCTTAATACCTCCTCCGCATTAGCACCAAATAGTACATCCTTTTGAAGAGGGGCGTCTAGTAATTTAGCTTTGACATGATCAGGCAAGGCTTGTTCCTTGAGCCAGGCATGCCTACGTATGACTGATCCTGTAACAGCAGCTCTACATGAGACCTCTAGAGCATCAAAACCACATTGTAAGGTATATGCTTACCCACTTGTTCTGCACTATGCATCAAATCCTGCAACTCCTTCAAGTCTGGTTGTTTAGGTTGTGACATTTTTCTTTTCAATTGTGATAACAAAAACTGTTGGTATTTTAGCATATGAAAATAACAGTTTAAGGCCCTCATAGATAAGGTAGCAGAGGTATATACCCTTTTCCCCACCTTTCTAAGGATCTGGAATCTCTCTTGGAAGGCAATAGATTTTTAGCAATGGAGGCCCTAACTCCCTTGGGGCCCTGTGAGATGGTTTCTGGGTCAGCAGCATGGCTTTTGTATAGAAATTGGTGCGAGTCAGGGACCCTGTAGTACCTGTCAGGCTTAACTGGAGCTGGAGGTAGAGAATCCGGGTTAAGGCAGGCCTCCGAGTAAACATCATCTAGGATGTCCAATACAGGAGGTATAGCCAGAGGCCTGTGCTGAGGAAGCAAGAGAAATTCCCTGAACCTTTTCTTGGAATCTGAATAATCCTGGCCTTCCCAGTGGAAGTGTTCCCTTAAGGTATGCAAAGTTTCCCCAAATGAGTAATCCTCAGGGGGGGATACAGAAGGGATGGACTCCTCCGCATCAGAGTCTTCAAAAGGGGAGTAAGAATGTTCCTGATCATCAGAGTGCTCTGAAATAATGGAGCCCTGATCAGAAGAGGGGGAATCTTCCTCCACTCTAGGCCTTTTGTCCGGAGGAGGCTGAGAACCTCTGATAAGAGTAATTAAATCCTCAGCCATTTTAAGCATCTGTTTCTTAGGCATGGGGCCTGGAGATGGGCCCTGTGAAGCTGGTCTGAGTGCATGGTTGCTTTAGACTTTGTGAAAGCCTTAATGGAGAAGGAAGAGGAAGGTCTGAAGACACCTTGAGTGGAGGTGGACCTGTCCACATTCTGAGTATCAACGCCAAGAGTGGCTTCGGTAACTGTAGTCAGGGTGTGGGCCGAGGAGCCTGCGACCTCGGGCACAGGAGACACCGTCAAAGACAGGTCGTCGGTAGTCAGGGGCTGCGTAGGCGCCTCGCTGAGAACCGGACCACGTGTAGTCGGCTTTGGCATGGTGTTGGTAGAGGCCGCGGACCTCGTGTGTGGGTCCTTGTCTTTGCGTTTTTTAGACAAAACCGGAGTCGGAGTGTCCGACGACATAGTATAGTTAAATGCTTTCCCAAAATAATGCTGGGCGAACTCCGCCCGACGCTTAATAGTGCGTTTGTTGAATGTAGCACAAAAGCGACAGACCGAGATGTCGTGGTCTGGGCCTAAACAAGGTAAACAGAGGGAATGGAAATCCTTATGCGGTATTTGCTTCCCACAAGAAATACAATTGTTAACTTTGTCTGACATCGGTCTGAGGCAAGAAAAGTTTCCCCAACGGGGTACTTAGCTTTTAAGAAGACTTCGGTTTCCAAATTTTCGTAATCTCAGGAGCTGGCCGACCGGCACTTGCGAACTGCTTCTGCTTCGGGCACCGCGCAGCAAGAAATACTGAAGAAAATGTCGTCGGCTGGTTCCTTTATACCCCTGTCACACTGACGTCAGGGAAGAAGCGACGACAACCGACGCCGGACCTAGACTTTGGAATTCGGCCGACCGAGGACCCGCCTGATGACAGGAGAACCCATCTGTTATGACTGCAGCTGTATGCACGATGAACATCAGAGGGGATGAGGAAGTGATGGGTAGGTATGGTGTTAAAGGAATGAAGAAGGTCAGATGGTAGTGGATTTTGCGAAAAGGATGGACATGGCTGTGGTGAATACGTATTTTAACTAGAGGGAGGAGCATAGGATGACATACAAGAGTGGAGGAAGATGCACACAGGTGGATTATATCTTATGTAGGAGGGCCAGTTTGAAGGAGATTGGAGACTGTAAAGTGGTGACTGGGGAAAGTGTAGTTAGGCAGCATAGGATGGCGGTATGTAAGATGACGTTGGTGATCAAGAGGAGGAGGAGGAGGAGTAAGGGCAGCACCAAATATCAAATGGTGGAAATTGAAAAAGGGTAATTGTGAGGTGGAGTTCAGGGAAGAGAGGCACCGGGTGGCAGTGAAAAGTTACCAAATAGCTGGGTAACTTACAGCAGAGCTAGTAAGGGAGACGGCTTGAAAGGTGCTTGGTATGACATCTGGACAGAGGAAGGATGACAAGGAGACATGGTGGTGAAATGAGGAAGTACAGGAGAGTATACAGCGAAAGAAGTTGGCAAAGAAGTGGGATTGTCAGAGAGATGAAGAAAGTAGACAGGAATATAAGGAGATGAGGTGCATGGCAAAGAAAGAGGTGGCGAAGGATAAGGCATATGAAGAGCTGTATGAAAGGCTGGACACTAAGGAGGGAGAAAAGAACCTGTACCAATTGGCTAGGCAGAGGGACCAAGCTAGGAAAAATGTGCAGCAGGTACAGGTGATAAAGGATAATGAGGGAAGCATACTTACGAGTGAGGAGAGTGTGTTGAGCAGATGGAAAGAGTACGTTGAGGGATTGATGAATGAAGACAATGAGAGGGAGAGAAGGTTGGATGATATAGGGACAGTGAATCATGAAGTGCAATGGATTAGCAAGGAGGACGTAAAGATAGCTATGAAGAATGGAAAGGCTGCTGGTCCAGATGACATATCTGTGTTTAGGTGAAATGGCAGTGGAGTTTTTAACCGGATTGTTTAATGACATTTTGGAAAGCGAGAGGATGCCTGAGGAATGGAGAAAGTGTTTTGGTACCGATTTTTAAGAATAAGGGTGATGTTCAGAGCTGTAGTAACTGCAGAGGGATTAAACTGATCAGTCACAGCATGAAGTTATGGGAAAGAGTAGTGGAAGCTAGGTTAAAAAGGGAGGTGATTAGTGATCAATAGTATGGCTTCATGCCAGAAAAGAGCACTACAGATGGGACGTTTGCTCTGAGAGTGTTGATGGAGAAGTACAGAGAAGGTCAGAAGGAGTTGCATTGTGTCTTTGTGGATTTAGAGAAAGCATATGATAGGGTACCTAGACAGGAGTTGTGGTATTGTATGAGGAAGTCGGGAGTGTCAGAGAAGTATGTAAGAGTGGTACAGGATATGCACGAGGGTAGTGTGACAGCAGTGAGATCTGCGGTGGGAGTGACGGATGCGTTTAAGGTGGAGGTGGGATTACGTCAAGGATCAGCTCTGAGCCCTTTCTTATTTGCAATGGTGATGGACAGGTTGACAGACAAGATCAGACAGGAGTCCCCGTGGACTATGATGTTTGCTGATGACATTGTGATCCGTAGTGAGAGTAGGGAAGAGGTGGAGGAGATCCTGGAGAGGTGGAGATATGCTCTAGAGAGAAGAGGAATGAAGATCAGCAGGACTAAGACAGAATATGTGTTTGAATGAGAGGGCGGATAGAGGAATGGTGAGGATGCAGGGAGCAGAGGTGGCAAAAGTGGATAAGATTAAGTACTTGGGATCAAGAGTTCAGAGTAATGGTGAGTGTGGAAGAGATGTGAAGAAGAGAGTACAGGCAGGATGGAGTGGGTGGAGTAGCGTCTCAGGAGTGATTTAGTAACAGTAAGAGTGAAAGGGAAGGTCTGCAAGAGGGTAGTGAGACCAGCTATGTTACATGGGTTGGAGACAGTGGCATTGACAAAAAGGCAAGAGTCAGACCTTGACGTGGCAGAGTTGAAGATGTTAAGATTTGCACTGGGTGTTGGAGGATGGACTGGATTAGGAATAAGTATATTAGAGGGTCAGCCCAGGTTGGAAGGTTTGGAGACAAAGCCAGAGAGGCAAGACTACGCTGGTTTGGACATGTGCTGAGGAGGGATGCAGAATATATTGGGAAAAAGATGCCAAGGATGAAGCTGCCAAGTAACAGGAAAAGAGGGAAGCCTAAGATAAGGTTTATGGATGTGGTGAGAGAGGACATGCAGGTGGTTGGTGTGACAGAGCAAGATGTAGAGGACAGGAAGAAATGGAAACTGATTATCCACTGTGGCGACCCCTAACGGGAAGAGCCGAAAGATGATTATGACTGTCCTATTGTGTAGTAACTGCCACTCAAGTGAGCTCAACCTGAAATGTCTGCAATGCTAGGAAGACTGCCCTTATCTCAAGTGTGCTTGTAAAGGGAGGTCTCCATCGTAGTCTATGAATTATGAACTATCCTGTCTGAGAAGTGCCCACAAACAGAGTAGATGCATCTATGGTAACTATTGCAAGCAGAATTCCTTTGGTGAAGGAAGACCCAATCAAAAGGCTGTGTGGAATCATCTACCCATTTAGACTCTGACTATCCAATACAACCTGATCTTGGGTTATAACGGCTAAAGGGACTGGTCCCACTGCACTCAGAGTCCACTATAAAACTCTTATTTTGCATGGGCACTGGGAATCATCTGTATTGATGCAGCCATGAAAATTACTGTGAGGGCATGTGCTGCTGATGGCTAAGCTTGAAGTAGGCAGCAGACCTCAGAAATTAAGATTCTTTCCTGTGGCAGAACTGCCAGCTGTCTCACCAACAGTCTACGCAGGTAAGATCTTGTGGCTCCAGTTGGGACTTGCTCATGTTTATAGTTATCCCCAAAGGCAAGAAGACTCTGAGCAACTGCTGTCTTGAAAGTACAAGTTCAACCACACATGCAATTCCCAGGAGCCAATCATTAGTATGTAAAGACTCATTCCCCTAGAAAAAAGTTGCATGTGCACTGTGACCGCAGCCATACATTTGGTGAACACCCAGGGGGATGTGGGAAGACCTAAGGGGCCAAGATTGAAAGTGATTGGCTCTAACATGGAAGTAGTGGAGTTTTCTTTGTGCCCTGTCCTTTTATATGTGAAGGTAGGCATTGTTAAAATCTAAACAGCACAACCAATCCCCCACCTCAAGGCACAGCGGTGTAGACTGCACCATGACCATATGGAAAGACGACTCCTCCTTTGCAAAGTGGTTGAGCAGACTTGGATCTAAAATCTGCCTGAGATCTTTGTGGTCTTTTTGGGCACTAAAAGGAATATGGAGTAAAATCAGAATCCCCTCTGGTCTGTTCTGGTCTGGTGGGACCTCAGATTACTCTCGAGTATCTGCATCTCCTTTTGTCCTTTAAAGCTGCTTCCCTTTGTCTGGGTGGCACAGTTGATGGCAAGTCTGAATTGGGAGCATTACAGAAAAAGGAATGACGTAACCTCAAAATTTCTCCTTTGTCTTTACCCACATTTGTTGTGATGACCATCCATGCCAAAGTATGAAAGAATAGGCAACCCCTGACTGTCTTCAGAGGGAAAACGTCCAGGAAAATCTTCAGGGATTGTAGGAGTGACATCCCCAATATGACCCCTACCTCCCTTGGTTGTTAGGACCACCTCTTCCTCTAGAGCGGCATCTGGACTGAAATTCCCTCTTCAGCAGGAATCTAAAATCTGTTTGTTGCTAGAATACACAACACCAAGTTGTCAACCCCCCACCTTCTGGATACCTTTGTGGGGTGTCAAATTTCTATCCCACTGTAGTGAGAATCCTGCACTTAGCTCAGAGTTGGACAGTCTCTTTCACTTGTTGCTCGAACAGCGTACTGCCATCGAAAGAGGCACTGGTGAAGGCTGCTTTAAAAAAAGTCAGGGAAATCTGTGAACTGCATCCAAGCCTGTCTCAAAGTCAGGCCTGACCCTGCTGCCCCAACTGGTACATTAAAGGACGTATAGTCAAAGGAAGATAGTTACTCACGGCAGCCACCTGTGTGCCCAGCTGGGATCAAAGGTTCATGGCTGTCAAATATTTCAGATTCTCAGATGCTTTTTGTGCAATACCTCTGAAAATGAGCCCTATGGGTCATGAAGTTCAATCATATGACAAAATACACTGGACACAGATTCTCTTCCCTAGCCTATCATTCCAAAATCTTTATTAGAGGGATGGATAGCCTATGCATCTTCTAGGACATTCTTTTTGATGGCTGCAGGTACCTCTGCATTTGAAGCAGAGACTCTGCTGTAGGATGGTATAGTATGACTTTAAGGAATGCAAGACAGAGATAGAAGTATTTGTCATTTCAGTCTGGTAGTTAATAGCCCTAAAAGCAAAGGTAGCAGATGTGTAAACCTTCTTTCCCCATCTATCCATAGTCCTACTGTCTTTGTAAGTAGGGCATTAGCCTGAACACAGATACTGAAGAGGGTTCTGCCACTAGATTCTTGTATAAATAAAAGTCAGCAGCTACTTTGTAAGACCTGTCTGGTCTTTCAAGAGCTGGTAACTGAGAATTAAGTCCAGAAGTCGACTGAAAGGTGTCCTGAAAAGCCACAAGGACAGGAAATCTCCAAGATGCTGTAAAACCTCTTCTGAACAGGAGAGATCTGCATGGATTGCCTAAGTGCTACATCATGTTCTGTATATTCTCCCCAAAGGAATATTCCTCAACAGGGGAATCCCTTCATCAGAAAAGTCCTCTTCATCAGAAGAGATTTGTCCTGGAGAATGCAGCTGAGAGGAACGGTCAGAGTCACAGCCTGTTTCTCATCAGAAGGAAACAAAACCAGTGCAAGATTTTTGAGGAGCAGCCTGTGGTTCAGAAGACCCAAAGGAGGGAGGAGTCAAAGACGTACCAGCTTTGAACAACCACTGTGAGAAATCTATCCACTTATTTTCCCTAGCTACTGAGGGAGAGGCCACATGCCTAGTCTTGTGCTTTTTCTTTTTGGGCATGACATCTGCCAGGATGAGATCCAGAGGTTCAGACCCTGTTTGACTTCCATTACATTGCCTGGGATGTCTTCCCCACCTAAATTTGAGGGGCAATGTGCAATCCCTCAGAAAGGATGAAAAGCTGTTCACTGGACATCTCAGCAGTCTGCAAGGCCACAGAAGTCATAGTGACCTCCAACGGGGTCTCGATGGCAGGCAACTGAGAGGTAGGTAAACTGATGTACTGCAAGATCTGGAACCAAAGCAGATACGTAAGAGTCAAACGTTACACTGCTTAACCATTCGAGACCTCTTGTTTTTTTATTTGGTGGTAGAAGGGCATCAAGAGGATGCGGAGTCGGCCATCGTGGACTGGGCCAAGCATTTAAAAATACTGGGTCTCTAGAAAGGTGTTCAGTGTGGGAAGCCTCGACCTAAGGGTTTTGGGAATGAACAATTGACAGACTGAGCAATATTCGTAATAATGTTCCGGGCCTAGGCAAAAAAGACACTTGGTATGCAAGTCCTTGTACAGAATCTGTCTACTGCAATTGCACTTACTCCTCCAAGTTGACATCTCACAACTTTCTCCAAAACAGAAGGAAAAAGGAAGGTTCCCCAATGGAGCACATATGCGGATAAAAGATGGAAACAAATGTACCAAACCATGATCAGTCCCAATGGATGTACAACCTGCATTCAGACTGGCAGCAAGATAGTCTGGGATCCACACGCGTCTCTCTATATACCTTAATGCATATAAGCGTATGTCATGCAGATGTACGATCATGGGAAAGGAAAGCTTTGGTATCCCAGTTGGACATCAGTAGTGACAACCCATATGTCAGAAATACTATATCAGTACTTTTATTCAGGACATCTCACCTTCTCTAAAAGGCAAATAAGCAGTACAACCATTCTATAAAGTAGGATAAGACCATCTTAAAATGGGTACTTAATGTAGCTCTGAAAGTTGCCCAACAGTACCTTCAATCAGACCCTTCAAAAACTTTAGCAGGAAAAAAAGAAAAAAAATGCAGGGGATGCATGCATCTCCCTCGTATATCATGCATCCCAAGGACATCTGCAGTGTAGAGAGGAGAGTAGCCCTGTATGAGAACATCCAACATACTGTCTTATACATAGGAAGTGGCTTGGCACTAATCGGAGTAATCTCAAGAGCAGAGAAAGCTACTAGCAACTAAGGGCTCAAAGTGCCTAGTATACACCTACAAACCTATGAACAAACTGGTGCCAGAACAGGAACACAACTCAGAACAAAAGTGGAGATGGCTGGTCATTCTTTAACCACCACAGAAACAGACAGAAGACACCAAATTCTATTTGGGCATTAATTACGACCCTCACCATGCAGTCCCAATCCATGTGTAAAAGGGGGCACTGTAATGACCTGATCAACCTGACAGACATGGCCAAAGATAGTCATCTCTAAGCATCTGAAAAGCTATTGGTCTGAGAAGCTGCATCACTTTCTCCTTGCAGCTGGACCAGGGCCAACGAACTTTGGCACAGGAAATTACTACAGGAAAAAGTAGAAGTTTCAAAGGCTTTCAAATAAATTCCAACAGAGAAATCTCTTTCCCTTCCTTGGAACCTTAGCAGAAGGTGGATTGTAGGAATCCTTGTGCTTTCCCTCAACTGCAAGTCTCTTTTTTTTCCCTTAGGACCTTCCCATCTACCATCTTTGTCCCTTTCAAAGAAGAAATCCTTCTAATATTAACTTGTTCTTTTTTTTTTTGGCTCGAGCAGTGCAATACCTATTTTTTTTTTCCTCATTTCACAACAGACTCAATGATCCAGGTACAGGACCTCGCAAGCCTGTGTGAATTCTTTGTTTTTTTTTGGGGGTGGGGGGGTAGGGGTGGAGAGGAGTTTGTGTTTGCATTTGGAGCACTTACGGAATCCCAAGTCCCTACCTGCAATGAAAACACCATGAAAAACAGCAGATCTCCAAGAGATATGCCAGTAACTACAATCAAGAAGCTAGCTCAATTAGTGCACTAAACTAACTATTTCACAATTTTCAACTGCTAATTAACTGTTAATTAAAAAAAACAGTAGAATTGTCAGTAAACCACCTTTACCTGATAAATTAGGAGATGAAACCTGAATTCTACATAGATATCAAACTGCCAGAGCAGAAGGAATGGAAGGATAATGGCTAGCAGTCCAACATAACAGAGAAAGTAGTATGACAGAAAATTAGCAAAAATTAGATTTTAAGCATATTTCAGGGAAAAAATAGCTATATACATCTAAGTAAATACTGAGAAAACATGGTACTTATCAGCTGAAAAAAAGTTTCTTAGACACTTGAAGTAGGAATCATGTCCGGTAACAGAAAGCGGCAAATAAGCTCTAAAAAAAGTGAAGACCAGAGGGCATTATGGGAATTAGGGGAGGAGTTAGAGCTATGGAAATACCCATGGTGCTGAATCAGTAATGCCTACGGCTGCCTGTCCTGAAGTGTCTAGACTGGATTAAGTTAGTGTTTTGCAAGCACACTTGTTTTGTCTGGCCAGCATCCCGAAACCTCCAAACTAGACCAGCCAGCCCTAGCAGACACCAGAAAACTCAACTTCAGTCAAAAAAACACTAACACAACCCCTACAACAATAAGCTCTCTACCAAAGAAATGAGCTTATAACTCAAGAAACTACTTACCTGTGCTACTCCACTCATGGCCTTGATCAATGAACTAAGACTATCACACCACGCAACAATACAGAACTAAAAATGGTTGACCATACATGTAGTTTTATCCCGAGACAGTCAGAAGGCAGAAGACACAAGGTCAGAGTACAGACGGGATGAGCTCTGCAGCAGATATCCTCGAAGTTATGACTGCAGATGTGACTTACAGTAAGAATGCATCTTATTTCGGGAACAAAGTTCAGGAAGCGTAAAAGCTAATACAGGTACTGTAAGGTTTGAGAAGTAACGGAGGAGGAATAGCCATCACATATCACACTTCCATACCTCCTCAAATTTTAGGAAAAGTATAGTCTTGCTCTGCAGCTTTATGACACTTTTGCAATGTTGGAAGATGGAGACCAACTAATGATTTGCGATTTTGCTTAACACATACAAAAATAATTTCCACTGCTTTGGTTTAGAAAAATTGCAATATACCAACAAACTAGAACATTAAGTTCCACAATAGTTTTACTCTGATTCACACCATTGCCCTACATATGCACACTTGAAACGTACCTGCTGAATGGCCCTATGGCTGTTCTGCTTAGATGGGGAAAGTGGTTTGCTCTGAGATTCCGTGCTACATGAGGCATTGGAAGAAGTTTCATCAAGTGAAGCTTGAAATAAATCAGAAACAGAAAGCATTAAGCCCACTTGACATTGTAGTAACTCCATCATGTACACTCTTACTGGGCCTTCAGTATTCTGAGCTGTTAAATCTTTTCCCCTGCAAAAACTGCATAGAAATTTATTTCAATAAAATATATCCGTTTCACACAAAAACTAGGCAGCATATACTTTGAAAACATGGCACTTCAATTATTTAACCATTATTTGTATGGTACTTGAACTGACTCTCAAGCCCCTCTTCAGCTTTAAATTGCACTACAACAGTCATGCATCATTAAACTCATTCAACTGCATGTATACTGTTAAATATAGTGACTGCTACTATGAGCTTTAGCAGTATTACATTATTTTTGCTTAAGTGTAATACGCTCCATTAATTTTGTAAAAGATTATGACTTAACCACTGTAACAACACACTCAAGAAACATGTTCAAAATTCACAATGAGCAAAATTTCAACAGCTGAATTTATTGACAATTTTCAGAGCATAAAGACAACTGGCTAAGATCAGAAATCTGCTAATGTTTTCCAGTACATTGGGAGTTTTAGCTGCTCCTGTGTGACACCACCAGTTAAACTGTATAACATAAGGAATGTAGTGGCTTTTAAAGCTGATTGTTGACTAGACAAGCGCTTCTCTCAGCTATCATGTATGTAGTTTCTTAAAGTGTGTTAAACACTTTTTAAGCTGGTAGATGGTTTTAAATGCTGTACCCAGATGAATGCCATCTTTGTTAGCAGTTCAACTGCTTTCTTTGATAATAGTGAGGTTCATACCTGCAACAGCAAACTTGTTGCAGCTATCTTTTTATACATAAAGTTGGCTGCATCACTTTTTTGAGGATACAGAGCCTTTGGTATTACAAGACTATGCATTCTCGGTATTACAATACACTCCACAAAGTACAAAAAGGTGCTCTGACTGCTCCTATCCTTAGAAAACAAAATGGTCTACCATTAAGAGAACAAGAATTCACATAACCTGACAACTTCAAACCCAATTCTTATCTTCCATTTCTGAATAAGATCTCAGAAAATGAAGTGTTAATACAACTGGCGTGTCATCTGGCTAACTACGGTTCTATGCCTTTGTCTGGTTTCAGAAATTTCTTAAGTGCACATCCCCTACCATAGTCCCAGGTCTGCTCAGTGAGAGAGATTAACGCATTTGGTTCAGCACCTGTTAATACAACCATTATTTCTATCTCTATAAACCACAGTGTCAATCACTTTACAGCTAAACTACTAGCTAAATGAACAGGTTCTTTCTTTGTTTCGCTACTATGCAAAGGGCAAACCTCAGAAAATGACACCTGCAACCAACGCCTCAAACTCTGCTGTCAGGTGGATTTCCACAAGGGTCTGTACTGGGCCATAGATTTACAATGTAGATGTGTCCTGCCTGGGTATCATCATTCACAGACATAAGAATTATTGTAATTATACTGAAAATATTCTGCTCTACCGCTCATAACCCTTCTTACAAATCCATTTTATACACCAAGTGTGTGCAGTTGATATACTAAAATATACTGCTGTAAACTGGTTTAATTTCAGTCCTGCTATGCCAGCCCTGACATGACTTGGGTGACCAGGGATCAATTAATGACTCAGATGCTTGACAGAACTAACAGGAAAGATGGGTGTGGTGAAGCTGTTGGAGACTGTAGCAGATTTTTGGAGGAAGGTAGGTGTACAATCTGAGGATGGGTATGTAGGGAACAAACCATCACAGAGCAGCAGCCCTCAATGATCAAGTGCACAGAAGCATGTACTTGCGTAGGGGAAGGAATTGTGGCCTGCATGTTAATACTGGCCTCAACTCAAGGGAGGAGTCAAGGTTGCATTCTTTCTATTTAAGGAACACCTTCAGAATAAAACATCTGCTTCATGAAGGGCCATGGTAGTGCTCATGCTTGCAGCTTTTGACAGTTGACAGAGAGACAAGCAACAATGATGGCTGTCTGATTGATGAATGATGCCCCCCAATGGCTCTCATCCTAATGGATCTAGGTGGATCCCAAACACTAGAGAACAAAGTGCCTTGAGTCTGACTGCGAAGGCTCAATTATAGTATAGTTATGCAAGAAAGAACAGTTGTGTAAACTCTTACAATAACCATACATGTCCTTCTCTTCAATGTTGCAGTATACTTTACATATGGCTTGTACTCCACCAGTCGACCAGACGTCTGGCCTGTATACAAAAGCTTATTGCCACTGCCAGTATGTAGGACGTCACACGAAGTCACTGTCAACATCAGTCATAAAAGGGACGTTCACATGTACCACCCTCAGAATAAGGTAGCCCCAAGAGGAAAGTAATGCAAGGCCACATGACAAGTAGTCATCCTAGGAAAGTACAAGTAGTAGGGGGAAGGCAGAAGAGACAGAATACTGCAACATACAAGAGAATGACATCTATGGTTATGGTAAGATTTTACACAACTACTTCTATGTCCTTCTATTCAATGTTGCAGTATTATTTACATATGGGAGAGTGAAAAAGCTCAAAGGGGACCCAGGAAGGAGAGACGAGTAGAGGAAGACTATGCAGATGCATTTTCTAAAAATTCATGCAGAATTGCCCTAGCAAATCTATCAAATTCTGCCCTGGATCTGGAGACTGTGTCTAGCACGTAATGTTTTATAAAAGTATGAGCAGACGACCAAGTAGCAGCCTCCAAATTGGAATGAGCATGTAGACCTATGAAGAAAGCTCCCGAGGAAGCAATAAAGCTGGTAGAATGGACCTTAACAGAAGACATGGATTTCCCATGAAAGTCATAGCAAAACATAATGGCCTTAGAAATCCCGGCAGAGACGGTTTGTTTGGAGACAGGTAAACACAGAGCCCTGGGATGAAAGGACACAGAGTTGCTAAGACTTCCTGATAGACTGTTTTGTTATGATAAAATATGAGCTGTCTATGCACATCCAAACAATGCAGAACCCTTTTCACTAGGAGACTGAGGAGTGGGAAAGAAAGTGGGCAACTGAATGGACTGATTAAGGGACAACTCATTCACCACTTTGGGCATGAAAGATGGATTAGTTCTCAAAGATACTCTGTTCTTGTGGAAAACCAAAAAGGGGGGGGGGTGAAGCCATCAATGCCCAAATCTCAGAAACACTTCTAGCAGACGTTAAAGCTAAAAAAAGTATTGTTTTCCATGTGCAAAACTTCAGGGAAGCAGAGACCGCTGGCTCAAAAGGGGCCTGAGTAAGGTTCTCTAAAACATAGTTTAAATCCCAAGGAGGAGGAACTGTTTTCCTGGAAATTTTCATATGAAGAACGCCTTTAAGGAAAAGCTTAACTGCTAACCGGGAAGTTAAGGGGGAAGTCAATGGCAAACAAGCAGACAGAGCAGAGCAGTGGACTTTGAGGCATATGAAAGGCCACTACTAAGTAACTCACACAGGTAAGAAAGTACTAAAGGAATGCCCAGAGAGAGGGGTTCCAGTTCTCTTTTCTGGCACCAAACAGAAAATCTTTTCCACTTGGAAACAAAATTTCATAGTACTGGGGCTCCTGGCCTCGTGCAAAACCCTAAGCATGTCCTTAGAAATGAGATGCCTAAAAGGGGTTAAACGTTGATAACCCAACAAGGTCAGCTGCATAGTTGACAGATGTGAATGAATCAAGGATCCCTTTTCCTAAGTGAGTAGGTCCAACCAATGAGGTAACTTGTAGTGATGACCCTTGGTTAGCTGCAGAAGAGGGAACCAATGCTGTCTTAGCCAAAAGGGGGGTCACTAACAAGATTTTTGGGATGTCCTGCAGAATTTTCAGCAGGACCTTCTGAATTACAGGGAAAGGGGGATGCTTAAAGAAACATCCCCTTCCATGAGAAAAAGGGAGTTGTCCACCTTCCAAGCCTGAGGGTGAGGGACACTGACAAAAAAAAGAGGAAGCTGTTTGTTCAGAGGGTAGGCAAAGAGGTCCATTTCTGGAGTACCCCACTGGTGAACTAGATCCAGGAACACCTCCCTGTGAATCATCCATTCATGGGATTGTGTCATGAATTTGCTTAAACGCATCTGCTACTGAATTCTGAGCAGGGGGGAGGTACACAGCATGCAGAGTCACTTTGTACTGGATAGCCAGTTCCCATGCTTTGATGGCTAATCGACAAAGAAGGTAAGATTTTGTACCCCCCCCCTGTTTATGTAGCAAATGACCGTAGTATTGTCCGTATGTATCCTGACTGGTCCTGGTAGGAATACAGAATGAAAGGTCTGCACAGCCAGAATCAGAACCCTCAGCTTTCTGATGCTGATGTGTTCCCCTCTGTTGAGAGAGAGAGAGACCAAAGACCCCGAACCTTCTTGGAAGCAAAAGTTGCTTCCCAACCTAAGTCTGTGGCATCTGTAAAGAGCTGATGGGTCGGTGGGGGTACTTGGAAGTGGAAGGCCAGGGTTCTGACTGAGTTGCTGCATCTACCAAAGCAACTCTGTTTACAGGCAGGGAAGAAGAGGAATCAAGACATCTAAAGGATTAGCATGCTGGGACTAAACGGTCTTTAGAAACCAATGATACTTCATGTGTAATTTTGCAAAATTCAGCATGGCGATTCTGGAAGCCATAAACCCCAGTAGTCTCAAATTCCCTGGCTGTGATGGAAGGAAAAGACACAGAAAGGACTCCATGAAACCCCTTAGAGACAGGGCTTTTTCTGAAGGTAGGAACACCATCAGGTCCGCTCGGAACCTGCACTACAGAAAAAGTAGATCCTGCGTAGAATTTAGACTAGATTTCTTTTAATTTATTGAAAATCTTAGGCCCTGCAGAAAGGGAATAGCTAGGGCAAGGTGTTGTTTTAAAAGATCTGGGCTGCTGGCAAGGAAGAGCAGGTCATCCAAGTAGGGGTAAACCTGAAGCCTTCCTACCCTTAGGTAGGCAATGGTCAGGGCTAGGCACTTTGTGAATACCCCTAAAGCAGTGGAGAGACCAAAATTCAAGGCAGAGAACTGAAAGTGCAAAGAACCCACAGAGAAATGCAAGAATTTCCTGAACTGAGGATGAATAGGGATATGCAGGTATGCATCCTTGAGATCCAAGGAGGCTAGGAAGGACTGAGGAGGGGACCAGGGGAAGAAGAGACTGCCAAGATAGCATCCTGAAAGAAGGCACCACTAGGAAGGTATTTAAGAGGTAGAGGTCCAGGACAGGCCTCCAAGGACCACCTTTTCCTGACACAAGAAACATCCTGGCATAGAACTCCTTTCCCTGTTGGTAAGGAGGAACAGCCCGAATGGTGCCTTGGTCTGAGAACTGAGAAAGCAACATGGGGAGCAGATGACGTTGGCTGGATGAGGGCTGAGGTATCCCCTGGAAGGAAGGGTCTTCCAAGTTTAAGTATCCGTTCTGAATGATGGAAATGACCCAGGGGTCCTAAGTGATTTCCATCCAGTGTGAAAAGGAAATACAGAGGCGAAGAGATAAAGAAGTATGACTTGGATTAAGCACTTGTTTGTCACAGTGAATGTGGTCTGGGCTGAAAGGGCTGTTGAGGAGCAATGGCAGAAGAAACAGACTAACTGTGATGGTCTCCTGGAAGACTTCTGCCTGTGTTCAGATGAGATAAAAGTGGAGGCGTGAGCATGCCTTCTGACAAAAGGAGTCTTGGCAAGGAAATTTCTATTAAAATTAGGGACTAGGGAAACAAGCAAGTGTTTCAGATCCTGGAGCTCCTTACTCTCTTCTTTCAAGGATTTAAAAAGCTCTGCAGCTGCTGTGCAAAAAAGGGCACAGTTATCCAAAGGAGCATCAAGCAATTTGTCCTTTATGTCATCAGGAAGTGACTGACGGCATAACCAAAAATGCCTTCAGAGTACAGATGCAGAAGCTGCCCTGAAAGATGCCTCCACAGCATCATAACTACAAATGATGAAATGTCTAACTACCTGGGAGGAAAACAGAAGAGTAAGAATCTGCGATTTAGCCTCTGAATCAGGTAATTGAGAAAGAGTCTGGGAAGCTTGAGAAGTAGGGCCACAGAGTACTTAGACATGTGTATGGTAATTAATAGCTGTAATTGCCAAGGTGAAGGAGGTATAGACCTTCTTCCCCAATCTTTCCAAAATCTTGCTTTCCTTGTCAGAAGGAAGGAGCTTTGCAGAATAACTTGTGAGCAGATTTGTCAGAAGTAACAGAGACCACAGCAGGATCAGCAGAAGGACATTTAAAAAGAAACTTACAGTCATCAGGGACCTTATAAATCAACTACGAAGCAGCTTACTCAAAGGTCACCGTAGAAGTTGATGGATCTGTCAGACGTCCCTCAACTCTTAAATCAGTAGCTGGTGGGGCTTCCGAAAGCGAAGCGGTAGTGGAAGAGGGCCTAGGAATCTCGGCCTTTTTTCGCGGAGGTTCATTCGGGGCTTTCGAGACGGGATCCATCCTGAGTGCTCATTTTTTAAGTCGTTTTCTAAGTAGAGATTAAGTGCTGCCAGACGTCTGCGTAGGGTCTTAGGAACAAAAGAATGGCAAATAAAACAAGCGTTGTGATTGTGCTCCCAGCCTAAGCAAAAAACGCAGCGGTTGTGCATGTCTTTATGGGGTATCTGGAGCCTGCATTGGCATTTGCCCTTTTTTTTGCTGACATTGGCTAAAGATTACAACAAACCAAGACTTAGCTAGAGGTTAAAGAAGAAAACCTCAACAGGGTAGTTAGCTTTAAGACGTCTTGCGTAGAAGGAGCGAGGCACACAATGTGACAGTCTGCAGCTGAGAAGCTCTGGGGTCGTGCATGCAGACGTCACATTTAAAGGTCCCTAGTTTATGGCCCTACGTGTGACATTGCATGCAACTACAACAGCCAAGCTGAAACTTTTGTATAGGAGGCGACGTACGGGTCGCCTGAGGCAGAAAATCCCACACCAAGAATACTGCAACCTAAGAATAGAAGGACATCTTACAGTCACCAGGGACCTTATAAAATCTGTCAGATCTTTTCAGGGCAGGGGCTTGGATATCTGGATTTTTAGAGGATGATGCAAAAGCATCTAAAGAAGCTGGAAGCACTGGTTGCACTGCTGAGGCAGCCAAAGAAGGTTGTAGTATCTCTTTTGTTCTCCTGAAATTTGAAAAAAATTCTATTTAAACAACTCCATCTTATGAAAACAACACAATAGCCACAAGGCTAATAAACTAAGAAAAACATTAAAAAATTATTAAAAAATTAAAAAAAAAATCGAGTCACCAAGGCAGTAAAGTTGTAGCAAACAGTTTAATACAACACCAACAGACTGAGCGCTCTCTCCATAAAATTAAAATGGCTTCTTCTGAGTCAAACCAATTAAGCTAAATTGTGATTACACACTCAAAGGTAATAATCATTCAATTACACCAGAAATAAAAAGTACCCAAAAGTAAGCTACATTCCTTTTAATGTTGTTAAAGTTTCAAGCATTAAAAAACACTATAATATGTGTAGTATTAGTTAAAGATTTTAGATACAAGTAAAACAAAAATGTTAGTAATAACAGACAGAAATAAAATTCTAAAAAAGAAAAAAAATTGAGAATGTAAACAAGTCATATTTCTGTAGCCCTCTGTTTCAAAAAGGGGCTATTAAAACAAAATCATTCAACCCAGGTTTGCAGCAGGTTTTCAGTCTAAACTGCCACTTAGCCTCCCTAATTTCCAATCAAGTTTAACATCACCCCCCCCCCCCAACATCACTACAAACCCAATAAATAACAAAAAAAAAATCAAAGAAATTTGGACATTCCAAGGTATGAATACAAAGGGCATTATGGATGTTTTTCTTTTTAACATCCCTCAAATACAGTCCCAGAGCCTCCGATGGTCTTTCTTACATAAACTCCTGGACAGTATAGGCACATGGCTAAGTAGACTACCATGGTGGTATTGCAATTACATCTTCCAGGGCATCCTATGGTATTGTTCGTACCCCTCCCACTATGACACACTAGGTGCCATCAATATTTTTACAAACCTTATATGCACCACATTTGTACACCAATGATCTGTGTACAACTTTTGTTGTACCTCCACTCAAACATAGTTTTAAGGTTCCTACCCCTACTACAGACTATCCTCAGATGGAACCCTAATTTTTCTTTCATTTCTTTATCGAAATGTACTTCCGGTAAGCTTTTTGTACTAGTCACTAATGTTGGTGTCCCTTCATTATATTGCAATACCAAAACATGCGAATCAAAGTTGTCCTTAGACACTGTGCTGACCATTAAGCCTGCTTTTAAAATCGGCTTGAATGTAGTACCCCTTTTAGTCAGAACCTCTTTCTTAATTTTCTGGAGCAGCCAGAAAGGATACCCACTGTCTTTAAACATAGCAAATATGTTGGAGTAAGTTTTTTTCCTGTGAAAAGTACTTAGTGTTCCACTGGTAACATCTCTAATCAGATGGATATCCAAAAAGTCAGTCTCATTAGAAGTGAATTCAAAGAAGGTGGTTGCGCCATTAAGGTAATTCAATGAAGTTGTTCACAAGTTATTACTCCTCTCGCCATAATATCATGATGTCATCCAAAAATCTGACAAAGCACAATATTGGCCATAAAGGCAGGGGAAAACAACTCTTTTCCCATTCCAAGAGGTTGGAGCACATTTAGCTCCCATAGCACTCCAGCTTCCTGACGGAAAAATTCACCTTCAAACTTCATGTAGTTATTTGTCAAAACCACTTCCATGAGTTCTACTAATAAATTAATTTTAGATTGGTCAATAACCTTACTAGCCAAAAGACTTTCTTGAAAAAATTCCAACCCCTTCTTATCAGGTATTACAGAGAACAGGCTGACCACATCAGCAGTCAAGAAACTATATTAGCTTGCCTCAGCAATTCCAAACAAAAACACCCATAATGCCCTTTACATTTATACCTTGGAATGTCCAAATTTCAAAAGATTTCTATTTTTTTGTTACTGATAGGGTTTGTAGTGATGTTGGGGGGGGGAGTGATGTTAAACTTGAGTTGGAAATTAGGGAGGCTGTCCGTTTAGACTGAGCACCTGCTGCAAACCTGGGTTGAATGATTTTGTTTCAAAACCCCCTTTTTGAAACAAAGGGCTAGAGAAATGAGTTGTTTACATTCCAGAAATGTTTTTCTTTTTTACAATTTTACTGCTGTCAGTTTTTGTTTTACTTGTATCTAAAATCTTTTTTTTTAGCCAATGCTACATATATTACAGTGTTTTTTAATGTTTGAAACTTTAATAACAGTAAAAGGAATGTAGCTTAGTTTTGGGCTACATTTTATTTCTGGTGTAATTAACTGAATGATTATTACCTTGAGTACATCATCACAATTTAGCTTAATTGGTTTGACTCTGTAGAAGCCATTTGAATTTTATGGCGAAAGCGCTCAGTCTGTTGGTGCTGTATTAAACTGTTTGCTACAACTTTACTGCCTTGGTGGCTCGATTTTTTTAAATTTTTTAGTGTTGATCTTAGTTTATTAGCTTTGTGGCTGTTGTGTCGTTTTCATTTGCTGGCATTTGTGAGTCCGTGGTGGTTTTTTTGGACACTTGCAGTTTGTTTGCGCCATTGAAACATAACTAATTCAGCTGAATCAGTCTATTCAAAGACAGACAGCCATTTTGGAAAGAACAACTGTGACAGCAGTGAATACTTCATCTGATTCCCAAGTGGAATTTTTTTACTCTTCATTCACCAGTGGTTTTGGAAGAAAGGCAGACTTCTGAAACTGCCAAAAGGGCTGAACCAACATCTGTTGATTTTAGTGACTGGTTCAACCCACTAGAAGTGGATTTTCCTAGTGGCAACAGCAATCACAACCAGGGAATGTCACTTAAATCACAGTTGGGTTTGTCTGAAAAACTTTGTTGGAAATTTAGAACACTACAGCTTGATAATGCGTTCCTAACTAAATCCTCAGCATTGAAGCAAGTACCTAAAAGTTTAAGAGTATGGAAACAACTGCTGGGGATAGAACAGGGTACCTCAGCATTTCAAGAACTGGTTTGGCAGAACTGGCTTTGAAATTATGGAAATAATAATCAAAAACAACAAAAGTTAGTTGACATCCTTACAAAATGAAATTACATTATTAAATCAAAGCATTGTTTCTGACTTACGTTTTGATCAGTATAAAGCAAACTATGACAAGGGTTTGAAAGACACTGACAAGTTTGTGAAGGACAATACATTAAGGAAACAACGTAAATTAGATAGAGATCTGATTATACAAAAAAACCCCCAAAAAACAAAACAGGTTTATGCTGTAATTTAACGGCCCCAACAGAATGAAAATGCTGTTATTAATAGTGGTTCTCCTACCCATAAAAATGGTCAAAATGTTCATCATAATAACGTTATGGGAGCTGGTATAAGAAATGAAAATTTAAGAGATGGCTTTTCTTTTCATGAGGGACAAAAATTGAAAAGGTCAGAGAGACTCAAAAATCAAAGGAGGGGCAACATCAGCCTTGGAGGAGAGACCAATTTTGACTGAAATAAAAGGCTGAAACATTGTCTGTCTTTGGTAGTACTTCCCAGGATTTTACTGACTCAGTTTTTGATGCACCAATGGAATGTAAAATTCTAGAAAAAGAAAGCTTTTATATTTACAACTTTAGTGACAAATATTACTGAAGGTAACTATTTAAAAAGAGAATTTCTTATGTACCAAGTTACAACACTGATATTGCTAATGTGCTTATAAGCTTGAAGATGTATACTAGAAAACTTGAATTTAAAGTTGTATTTTGGAAATGTGATTTATAAAAATGATACCAACCAGGTTTTGCAACGTAAAAGTACTTTTATTCCTCAGAGTCATCCTTTAATTACAACACTGAGAGACTAGGAGGTAAATTTTGCAAAAATAGTGAGAACAAATTACAAGGTTAGCAATTTGAGAAAAGATGAAATTAAGAATGTTAAAGGAACTGGTAGGCAACCAGAATTGTCGGGTAATGAAACCTGATTGGGGGGGGTGGGGGTTGTTATGTCTCAAACTGACTACATCTCAAAAATGTACGAAATTTTAAATGATTCTATGACTTGTAGTAGGACTTCGAGGAATAAGATTAAACAGAGCATATGCTAAGATAGATAGTTAGACAGTTTTGTCACAAAAACATCAAGTCTTCCAACGAAGCAAAAAAAAAATGAAATAAAAATAAAAAAGTCCCATCATAAACGTGGTTTCACCGATTTAATAGCACAAAATACAAAGATCCCAACGAGTCAGGATCTTTGTGTTTTGTGCTATTAAATCGGTGAAACCACGTTTGTGTTGGGACTTTATTTTTAATTCATAGGTAGTTTTCTGTTTGATGCCTTGCTTCAAAATTCTATAGATGTAAATGATGTCAAGTATTAAACTGCTGAGTCACCGAAGATCCCAGTTATATTTGGAATTCCGAAGACACATTAAAATGTCCACAAACCCCATTTCAACCTATTGTAGCAGCAAGAGGGTCGAAGACTGAGCCTACTGCAGCATATGCAGACTTTTATGCTAGCCCAGTAGTTAGGGAGGCATCCCCATATCTTAAAAGATTTGCAGTTTGGAATTGCTGAGACAAGCTAATGTTGGCAACACAGATTACAGTTTCTTGACTGTTGATGTGGTCAATCTGTTCTCGGTAATACCTCATAAGGAGGAGATGGATTTTTTTTTCAAGAAAGCCTGTTGGCTAGTAAGGTTACTGACCAATCTAAAATTAATTTATTAATAGAACTAATGGAGGTGGTATTGACAAATAACATGTTTGAAGGTCAATTTTTCCGTTAGGAAGCTGGAGTGGCTATGGGAGCTGAAATGTGCTCCAAGTTTTGCCAATTTGGTTCTTTTGGAATGGGAAAAGAGATGCGTTTTCCTCTGCCTTTATGGCTAATATTGTGCTTTATGTCAGATTTTTGGATGACATCAAGATATTATGGCGAGGGGAGTAATAACTTGTGAACAACTTCACTGAATACCTTTAATGGCACAACCACCTTCTTTAAATACACTTTTAAATTTCATACTAGGGAGACTGACTTTTTGGACATCCATCTGACTAGAGAGGTTACCAGTGAAACACTGTTAAGTACTATTCACAGAAAAGAAACTTACTCCAACATGTTATTGCATTTCAACAGCTGCCATCCACTACATCAAAGAAAAGGGATAGTTAAAAGCGAAGGCTAGATCACCTCATAAGTGAAACTTTTCTCCAGAGAGATTTCTTCACTAATTGGTACATTTAAAGACAGAGTGTATCCTTTGGGGCTGCTCCTGAAAATTAAGAAAGAGTTTCTAACTAAAAGGGGCACTACATTAAAGCTTATTTTAAAAGCAGGCTTAATAGGACAGCACAGTGGATAAGGACAACTTTGATTCACGTTTTGATATTGCAATATAATGAAGAGACAGCAACATTAGTGACTAGTACAAAAAGCTTACCGGAAGTACACTTCGATAAAGAAATGAAAGAAAAATTAGGGTTCCAACAGAGGATAGTCTATAGTAGGGCTAAGGAACCTTAAAAATATGTTGGAGAGTGGAGGTATAACAAAATTTACACACAGATCATTAATGTACAAATGTGGTGCATGTAAGGTTTGTAAAAATACTAATGATGGCACCAGTGTGTCAGTGGGGGGAGGGGGTACGAATGTACCCTAGGATGCCTAGGAAGATGCAATTGCAATACCACCATGGTAGCCTACTTAGCCATGTGCCTATCCTGTCCAGGATTTTATGTAGGAAAGACCATCACGAGACTCCGGGACCATAATGTACAGCATTTCAGGGATATTAAAAACAAAGACACTAATAATGCCCTTTATTGGAATGTCTAAATTTCAAAAGATATTTTTTTTTATCGATAGGATTTGTAGTGATGTTGGGGGGGGGGGGGATGTTAAACTTGAATTGGAAATTAAGGAGGCTAAGTGGTAGTTTAAACTGAACACCTGCTGCAAACCCGGGTTGAATGACTGTTTCAATAGCCCCTTTTTGAAACAGAGGGCTACAGAAATATGAGCTGTTTACATTCTAGAATTTTTCTTTTTTACAATTTTACTGTTGTCTATTACTAACAGCTTTTGTTTTACTTATATCTAAAATCTTTAACTAATACTGCATATATTATAATGTTTTATAATGTTTGAAACTTTTAATAACCAACAGGAATGTTGCTAAGTTGTGGGCTACTTTTTATTTCTGGTGCAATTAACTGAATGATTATTACCTTTGAGTATATAATCACAATTTAGCTTAATTAGTATGACTCTAAAGAAGCCATATGAATTGTATGGCAAAAGCCCTCAGTCTGTTGGTGCTGTATTAAACTGTTTGCTACCACTTAACTGCATTGGTGGCTTGATTTTTTATTTTTTAGTGTTTTTCGCAATTCCATCTTATTAATAGTTTCCCCAAAGGAAAGCTCTTCCATAGGGGAATCTCCTCCATTAAATTCCTCTTCTGAAGAGGTATATTCCAGAGGAGAAGGAATCTGAGTGGAGTATGCAAAGGAACCTTCATCTAAAGTAGAGTCCTCGAAGTCTGAATCAGGAATCTGATACTCATTAGCCTGGGCAAAATGGGACACCAGAGACCCAGATGGCAGCAGGGGAGATGAGGAGAAGGCAGGCAAGGGAACAGTAGAAGCAGAAGCTTCAGGCCTCAAAGTCATCAAGGCTTTAATGAGACCCTGCAAAAAGGCATCCCACTCTGATGGACATATGGAAGGGACTGCAGAATGTTTCGTCTTCTGCTGCTGCATAGCAGGTTTGTCTTGAGGAGAATGCTCAGACGTAGGCCTTAAATCAGAGACATCTTTAGAATGAGGGGCAGGAGCAGTACCCCAAGTCCTCCAGAAAAACAAGCCTCGGTTCCCCCCCAAGTTGTCCGACCAGACGTCTGCATGGCCTCAGACATGTTAAGATCCACCCCCTTCATGGGTTCCCCTGAGGTACCCACCGAAGTGGACCCTACCGGCAAATATACTGCCGGGTTTTCACTAACCTTAAGGGGTACGTCGGAGGAAGTAGGGACAGCTGAAGAGGATTCTGGACTAAATTTGCTAGCTTTCTTCTTCAAATATGGCTCAGCCAAAGGACTGCCAGAACCCTTCATTGCATCCCTAGAAAGACGTTTAATTCTCTGATTTTCTAGGTAAAGATTTAATGCCAACAGACGACCAATCAAAGCTTGCACCTATCCTTATGTGGAATTTGACTTCCACAACTACACTTGCCATTCCTGAATGATAACAAGTGGCAGTAGCAAGGAAATTAATCCCCTATGAGGTACCTACCTGAAGCTGGAAACCAAACCAACGATATCCAACAGCAGACTGAACATAAGAATCAACCTTTCTGAATGGCGGCGAAAAACTTCTGAGGATGGTACGTATGGACATCCCTTTTATGGATGACGTTCTCGGTGACTTACTGCAATTTCCCACATACTGGCAGTGGCAATAAGCTTTTGTATAAAGGCTGGACGTCGGGTCAACTGACAGAATACAACCCATACGTAAAGAATACTACAACACTGAACAGAAGGACATCTTACCATAACTGTAAAAGTCTTGCTGACCACTGGTGCAGTATTCCAAACAGATGGGGTCTCTTGCCAAATAATCTGGACACCAAGATGGTGTACCAAAGTCAAAACTTTCCACAGAGCAATATACCCTATGTATGACCTAAACCCGTGGGCATAAAGGTACATAAATATATGATGTTAAATCCTTAAGACTATCTCCAAGCCAGTAAGCATAAATAGGCCAGAGACAACATACACTGGTCAGCTAAGAGAGGAGAGGCAGAGAGACAGTGATACTGAGTCTATGACTAAAAAGAAAAAGAATCCAATACCAAAACAGTGATCAGCAGGACATCTATTGCTATGGAAGTTCTTACACTACAGTAACTTCTTTAGATCTTTGGTGTAGTATTCCAAATAGATGGGTGATTCCCAAAGCTTAACAGGTGTGAAAACTGGAATGAACAGACAAGACAACAGTCTACTAATCCAGAATGGAATAACTGGCAAAGGTATCTCCGCATATAGAAAAGGCATCCATTCTGTAATGCCTGGTGATAGCATGCACAAAGGACTAAGTAGCTGCTTCTAAAATTGTTAAGAGTCAATCCCCTTATAAAAAGGTCCCAAATGAGGTCACCACTCTAGTAGAATGGGATTTTGCTGGAGAGGATAAGGATTTGCCATGAAAGTGTAGCAAAAGGAAACAACTTTAGATATGCAGTTAGCAACACACTGTTTTGAAACTAGGTTAACTCATTTGAAGTCTTAAGAAAATCAACTTGGTCTTATCCAGCTAAAATCTGAGTTGTCCAAACACATTCAATGTAAAATGCTCCCTTATTTTGTGGATTAGATAAAGTGGGAAGACTCTGGCGAGGGCAAGAGAGAGAGAAAGAGTTCATTTACTACTTTTGGCATGTAGGAGGGATTGCCTTCTAAAAGATCTGTCTTTATGAAAAATAAGGAAGGAGTTGCCAGAAGGACCTGCAGTTTGGAGACTTGCCTGGCATAGGTAAGAGCTACCAGAAGAAAAATTTTCCCAAGTTCAGAATTTGAGAAATGCAGGCATTGCTGGTTTGAAATGAAAGCTTCTTTAGCACAAAGTGGAGGTCCCAAGCAAGAGGAATAGCTTTTCTTGGAGGTTTCATGTGGAGAACATCCTCTAAAAACTGTTTTAGCCCGTCAGAAGCAGTGGATCCAGATATAGGCACACAGACATGGCTGAAAGATGGGCCTTAACAGATGAGTATGCTAGGCCCGATACTAACAGCTCACAAAGATAAGACCATTGGGGTTAACGGCCTGAAGTGAGTCCTGACATTTAAGCTGACACCATATAATAAATCATTTCCATTTTGCTGTGCAAGATTTTCTTGTAGGAAGGTTCTCCATGAGGCAGGAAAACTTAAGTATGTCCTCAGAAAATTGGAGTCTAAAAGGGGTTCAGAATCCAGTCATCCATACTGTCAGGTTGAGGAATGAGATGTTGGGATAAAGTAGTGAGCTCTTCTGCTATGTAAGCAAGTCCATTGTGGAGGGATGTTTCTGGATATATCCCTTGGATAGGTGGAGGTGAAGAAGAAACCAGTGCTTCCTTGGTCAACAGGGAGTCACCAATACAATCTTTGTGCATTCCTTTTAGATCTTTAGTAAGACTTTGATAAGCAGTAGAAGTTGAGGGGAAGTGGAGGGGAGGGATATAGGAAACTTTCCAAGGGAAGGACAGTGTGTAGGTTTGCAAACTTAAGAACAGTAAAGCCAGAGCAAAACAGCAGAAGTTGTTTGTTCTGAACAGAGGCAAAAAAGATACATTTGTGGCACCCCACCATTTGTGGACTTAGCCTGGGAAGACCTCCCTGGTCAGCACTTATTCATGGGGATCTTCTCTTAATCTGCTTAGAAAACCTGCTACGACATTGCCTTCTGAGGGAATATAAACCACCTGGGAGAGGTCTGCTTTAGATGCTTGCTCCCATGCCAAACATGCCAGTCTGCACAAGTTACTAAGATGTGGTTTCAACCTTCTCGTTTATGTATTTTCTCTTTTTAAATTTCTCCACGCCTTTTGGGTCTCTAATACTATGACAGGCATGGACCACATTCCTAAATCAAAGTATGATTAAAGTTCATGTAATTAGTATTACTTCAATCTTTGATGTTAGCCAGAAGTGCTATGCGCAGCATCCTCTATATCCAATACTGACTCCTCCAGCAATTATTATGAAATCACATGTATTGGTAATATCCAGGTACAATTGTACATTCTTTTTTTTTTATAAAACCCGCTGCTCCTACTACTACTGAAACTATCTGGGAATCCCTCTACATTGCCCTCGTTTCCTCCAGCAAATACTGGTACTTTATGACTGTCTTGTTCTGTAAGAAAGACACTGTAGTCCCAGACTGTAGCAAATTTCAATGTTCAATTCTACTTTTGTCTTCATCTTTTCATGGACTACTATATCTGGTTTTCATGCATCTATTGCCACCAGTAGTTGCTCTGAGTTTCTTAGAGATTTTGTCCTGTTCAAGTAGAATCTTAGTTGTTTGTACACATCCAATGAATGCAGAATCCGCTCACCCTTGTCCTGTGGATTTGAAAAAAGTTGGCAGATGAATGGTCTGATCGAGGGCCACACTAGATACCACTTTAGGCATAAAGGATGGACTGGTCCTGAGCACTACCCTGTCCGGGTAGAAAACAATAAAAGGCTCCACTGCCATGAGAGCC